>NC_052172.1:10159055-10227294 GCF_902713615.1 Scyliorhinus canicula
AATTCTCTTTCTCTCTCTCTGTCCAACATTATCATTCTCTCTCTCTATCCAAAATTCTCATTCCCTCTGCCCATCCAACATTTTCTCTCTCTCTATCCAACAATCTCAATCTCTTCTATGCAAAATTCTCATTCTCTCTCTCTCTCTATCAATCATTCTCTCTCTCTATATATATATATCCAGAATTCTCATTCTCTCTCTATCCAAAATTCTAATTCTCTCTCTCTATCCAACTATCTCATTCTCTCTCTCTCTCCAACATTATCATTCTCTCTCTCTATACAACATTCTCATTGTCTCTCTCTCTCTATTCATCATTCTCATTCACTCTCAATCCAAGATTCTCTCTCTCTCTCGTTCCAACGTTCTCATACTCTCTCTCTCTATCCAAGTTTCTTATTCTCTCTCTCTCTATCCAACATTCTCATTCTCTCTCTCTATCCAAAATTCTCATTCTCTCCCTCCATCCAAGTTTCTCATTCTCTCGCATTATCCAAGTTTCTCATTCTCTCTCTCTCTATCCAAAATTCTCAATCTCTCTCTCTATCCAGAATACTCATTCTCTCTCTCTCTATTCAACTATCTCATTCTCTCTCTATCCAAAATTCTCATTCTCTCTCTCTATTCAGGTTTGTCATTCTCTTTCTCTCTATCCAAAATTCTCATTCTCTCCCTCTCTATAGCCAACATTCTCATTCTCTCTCTCTCTCTATCCTAAATCCTCATTCTCTCTCTATCCAACATTCTCATTCTCTCTACCTCCATCCAAAATTCTCATTCTCTCTCTCTCTCCATCCAACTACCTAATTCTCTGTCGCTATCCAAAATTCGAAATCTCTCTCTATCCAAAATTTTAATTCTCTCTCTCACTATCCAAAATTCTCATTCTCTCTCTCGATCCAAAATTCTCATTCTCTCTCCCTCTATCCAAAATTCTCATTCTCTCTATCCAACTATCTAATTCTCTCTCTATCCAAAATTCTCATTCTCTCTCTCTATTCAGGTTTGTCATTCTCTTTCTCTCTATCCAAAATTCTCATTCTCTCCCTCTCTATAGCCAACATTCTCATTCTCTCTCTCTCTATCCTAAATCCTCATTCTCTGTCTCGATCCAACATTCTCATTCTCTCTCCCTCTATCCAAAATTCTCATTCTCTCTCTGTCCATCCAACTACCCAATTCTCTGTCTATATCCAAAATTCACATTCTCTCTCTCTCTAACCAAAATTCCAATTCTCTCTCTCTAACCAAAATTCTCTTTTGACTCTCTCTGTCCAAAATTTCCATTCTCTCTCTCTATCCAAATATCTCATTCTCTCTCTCTATCCAACATTACCATTCTCTCTCTCTATCCAAAATTCTCATTCTCTCACTATCCAAAATTCTCATTCGCTCTCTCTCTCTATCCATAATTTTCATTTTCTCTCTCTTTCTCTATTCAACATTCTCCCTCTCTCTCTATCCATAATTCTCCTACTCTCTCTCTCTATCCAAAATTCCAATTCCCTCTCTCTCTAACCAAAATTCTCATTCTCTCTGTCTATCGAACATTCTCATTCTCTCTCTATTCAAAACACTCATTCTCTCTCTCTATACAAAATTCTCATTCTCTCTGTCCATCCACCATTCTCTCTCTCTCTATCCAAAATTCCCATTCTCTCTCTCTGTCCAACATTATCATTCTCTCTCTCTATCCAAAATTCTCATTCCCTCTGCCCATCCAACATTTTCTCTCTCTCTATCCAACAATCTCAATCTCTTCTATGCAAAATTCTCATTCTCTCTCTCTCTCTATCAATCATTCTCTCTCTCTATATATATATATCCAGAATTCTCATTCTCTCTCTATCCAAATTCTCATTCTCTCTCTCTATCCAACTATCTCATTCTCTCTCTCTATGCAACATTATCATTCTCTCTCTCTATACAACATTCTCATTGTCTCTCTCTCTCTATTCATCATTCTCATTCACTCTCAATCCAAGATTCTCTCTCTCTCTCGTTCCAACGTTCTCATACTCTCTCTCTCTATCCAAGTTTCTCATTCTCTCTCTCTCTATCCAACATTCTCATTCTCTCTCTCTATCCAAAATTCTCATTCTCTCCCTCCATCCAAGTTTCTCATTCTCTCGCATTATCCAAGTTTCTCATTCTCTCTCTCTCTATCCAAAATTCTCAATCTCTCTCTCTATCCAGAATACTCATTCTCTCTCTCTCTATTCAACTATCTCATTCTCTCTCTATCCAACATTCTCATTCTCTCTCTCTCTATCCTAAATCCTCATTCTCTCTCTATCCAACATTCTCATTCTCTCTACCTCCATCCAAAATTCTCATTCTCTCTCTCTCCATCCAACTACCTAATTCTCTGTCGCTAACCAAAATTCGAAATCTCTCTCTCTCTATCCAAAATTTTCATTCTCTCTCTCACTATCCAAAATTCTCATTCTCTCTCTCGATCCAAAATTCTCATTCTCACTCCCTCTATCCAAAATTCTCATTCTCTCTATCCAACTATCTAATTTTCTCTCTATCCAAATTCTCATTCTCTCTCTCTATTCAGGTTTGTCATTCTCTTTCTCTCTATCCAAAATTCTCATTCTCTCCCTCTCTATAGCCAACATTCTCATTCTCTCTCTCTCTATCCTAAATCCTCATTCTCTGTCTCGATCCAACATTCTCATTCTCTCTCCCTCTATCCAAATTCTCATTCTCTCTCTGTCCATCCAACTACCCAATTCTCTGTCTCTATCCAAAATTCTGATTCTCTCTCTCTCTATCCAAAATTTTCATTCTCTCTCTCACTATCCAAAATTCTCATTATCTCTCATAATCCTAAATTCCCATTCTCTCTCCCTCTATCCAAAATTCTCATTCTCTCTCTCTCTATCTAACATTCTCATTCTCTCTCTCTATCCAAAATTCTGATTCTCTCTCTCTCTATCCAAAATTTTCATTCTCTCTCTCTCTATCCAAAATTCTCATTCTCTCTCTCGATCCAACATTATCATTCTCTCTCTCTCGATCCAAAATTCTCATTCTCTCTCTCTATCCAAAATTCTAATTCTCTTTATCCAACTATCTCATCCTCTCGCTCTGTCCAACGTTATCATTCTCTCTCTCTATCCAAAATTCGCATTCTCTCTGTCCATCCAACATTCTCTCTCTCTCTATCCAAAATTCTCATTCTCTCCCTCCATCCAAGTTTCTCATTCTCTCACGTTATCCAAGTTTCTCATTCTCTCTCTCTCTATCCAAAATTCTCAAACTCTCTCTCGATCCAGAATACTCATTCTCTCTCTCTCTGTCCAACTATCTCATTCTCTCTCTCTCCAAAATTCTCATTCTCTCTCTCTATTCAGGTTTGTCATTCTCTTTCTCTCTATCCAAAATTCTCATGCTCTCCCTCTCTATAGCCAACATTCTCATAGTCTCTCTCTCTATCCTAAATCCTCATTCTCTCTCTCTCCCTCTATCCAACATTCTCAGTCTCTCTCTCTATCCAAAATTCTCATTCTCTCCCTCCATCCAAGTTTCTCATTCTCTCGCGTTATCCAAGTTTCTCATTCTCTCTCTCTCTATCCAAAATTCTCAAACTCTCTCTCGATCTAGAATACTCATTCTCTCTCTCTCTGTCCAACTATCTCATTCCCTCTCTATCCAAAATTCGCATTCTCTCTCTCTATTCAGGTTTGTCATTCTCTTTCTCTCTATCCAAAATTCTCATTCTCTCCCTCTCTATAGCCAACATTCTCATTCTCTCTCTCTCTATCCTAAATCCTCATTCTCTCTCTATCCAACATTCTCATTCTCTCTCCCTCCATCCAAAATTCGCATTCTCTCTCTCTCCATCCAACTACCCAATTCTCTGTCTCTATTAAAAATTCTGATTCTCTCTCTCTCTATCCAAAATTTTCATTCTCTCTCTCACTATCCAAAATTCTGATTCTTTCTCTCGATCCAAAATTCTCATTCTCTCTCCCTCTATCCAAAATTCTCATTCTCTCTATCCAACCATCTAATTCTCTCTCTTTCCAAAATTCTCATTCTCTCTCTCTATTCAAGGTTTGTCATTCTCTTTCTCTCTGTCCAAAATTCTCATTCTCTCTCTCTCTATCCAACATTCTCATTCTCTCTCCCTCTATCCAGAATTCTCATTCTCTCTCTCTCCATCCAACTACCCAATTCTCTGTCTGTATCCAAAATTCTGATTCTCTCTCTCTCTCTATCCAAAATTTTCATTCTCTCTCTCACAACTATCTCATTCTCTCGCTCTGTGCAACATTATCATTCTCTCTCTCTATCCAAAATTCTCATTCTCTCTGTCCATCCAACATTCTCTCTCTCTCAAAAATTCTCATTCTCTCTCTCTCTATCCAAAATTCTCATTCTCTCTCTCTCTATCCAAAATTCTCATTCTCTCTCTCTCTATCCAAAATTCTCATTCTCTCTATCCAAAATTCTATTTCTCTCTCTCTCTGTCCAAATTTCTCAATCTCTCTCTATCTCACTCTATCCAAAATTCTCATTTTCTCTCTCCAAAATTCTCATTCTCCCTCTCTATCCAAAATTCTCATTCTCTCTCTATCCAAAATTCTCATTCTCTCTGTCCATCCAACATTCTCTCTCTCTATCCAAAATTCTCATTGTCTTTCTCTCTCTCTATCCAACATTCTCATTCTCTCTCTATCCAACATTCTCTCTCTCTCTCTCTATCCAACATTCTCATTCTCTCTTTCTATCCAAAATTCTCATTCTCTCTCTATTCAGGTTTCTCATTCTCATTCTCTCTATCCAAAATTCTCATTCTCTCTCTCTCTATCCAAATTTCTCATTCTCTCGCTCTCTCTATCCAGAATTCACATTATCTCGCTCTATCCATCATTCGCATTCTCTCTCTCTCTATCCAAATATCTCATTCTCTCTCTCAATCCAACATTATCATTCACTCTCTCCCTATCCAAAATTCTCATTCTCTCTCTATCCAAAATTCTCATTCGCTCTCTCTCTCTATCCATAATTTTCATTTTCTCTCTCTTTCTCTATTCAACATTCTCTCTCTCTCTATCCATAATTCTCCTTCTCTCTCTCTCTATCCAAAATTCTAATTCTCTCTCTCTCTAACCAAAATTCTCATTCTCTCTGTCTATCGAACATTCTCATTCTCTCTCTATTCAGGTTTCTCATTCTCATTCTCTCTATCCAAAATTCTCATTCTCTCCCTCTCTATCAAAATTCTCATTCTCTCTCTCTATCCAAAATTCTCATTCTCTCTCTCTATCCAACATTCACATTCTCTCTCTCTCTCTCCAAAATTCCCATTCTCTCTCTCTCTATCCAGAATTCACATTCTCTCTCTCTCTCTATCCAGAATTCACATTCTCTCGCTCTATCCATCATTCTTATTCTCTCTCTCTCCCTATCCAAAATTCTCATTCTTTCTCTATCCAAAATTCTCATTCGCTCTCTCTCTATCCATAATTTTCATTTTCTCTCTCTTTCTCTATTCAACATTCTCTCTCTCTCTATCCATAATTCTCCTTCTCTCTCTCTCTATCCAAAATTCCAATTCTCTCTCTCTCTAACCAAAATTCTCATTCTCTCTTTCTATCGAACATTCTCATTCTCTCTCTATCCAAAACTCTTATTCTCCCTCTCTATACAAAATTCACATTCTTTCTCGCTCTATCCAAGATTCTCACCCTCTCTCTCTATCCAAAATTCTCATTCTCTCTTTCTCTTTCTATCCAGAAATCCCATTCTCTCTCTCTCTATCCAAAATTCTCTCTCTTTATCCAAAATTCTAATTCTCCCTCTCTCTCTATTCCAAATTCTCATTCTCTCTCTTGATCCAAAATTCTCATTCTCTCTCTCGATCGAAAATTTGCATTCTCTCTCTCTCTCGATCCAAAATTCCCATTCTCTCCCTCTCTCTCTATCCAGAATTCCCATTCTCTCCCTCTCTCACTATCCAAAATTCCCATTCTCTCTATCCAAAATTCCCATTCTCTCTATCAAAAATTTGCATTCTATCTTAATCCAAAATTAGCATTTCTCTCCCTCTCTCTATCCATAATTCTCTCTCTCTATCCAAAATTCTCTCTCTCTCCATCCAAAATTCTCATTCTCTGTCTCTCTATCCAAAATTCTCATTCTCTCGCTCTCTATTCAAAATTCTCATTCTCTCGCTCTCTCTATCCAAAATTCTCTCTCTCTCCATCCAAAGTTCTCATTCTCTCTCTCTCTATCCAAAATTCTCATTCTCTCGCTCTCTCTATCCCAAATTCTCAGCCTCTCTTGCTCTCACCAGACCTGTTTGGCGAATACTGCAATGTCCTCGTTGAAGGAATCCGATGAACAGACATCTCCGCCAGCCACTCCGCAGTCCCGGGGAGTGCATGTCGCCAATTCACATTTTTCAAAGACCAGTGCAAGCAGAGGGAACAGCGGGTGTCTGTGTGTGTATTGAGAGAGAGAGAGAGAGAGATGGATGTGGGGAAAGGGAAGGAGAGAAAAAAAAGTTTGATTAACAAAAACAAAAGAAACATTAAAAAACTAACAAAACACCCCAAAATCATTGTCCGACATTCATTGAACTGCTATCCTCCCTGGCAAATTGCTTACAGCTTGCAAACTAAATAAACCAGGTCCGGTGTCTCAAAAGCCTTATTAGTAAGAAATAGGACATATTTATAACACAGCTAAATAATTCAATTTATAGCTGGATCGAGACCAAAATGGGGAAATTGAATGTAGACAGGCAGAAAACTAACTGATGAAATTCTACATCATAAAAGTAGAAAATGCTGTATAAGCTCAGTGGGTCTGGCAACATCCGAGGGGACGGGAACAGAGCCGACGCTTTGGATCTCAATGACCCTTCTATAGAACTGTACATTTTTTCATAGAATTTACAGTGCAGAAGGAGGCCATTCAGCCCATCGAGTCTGCACCGGCTCTTTGAAAGAGCACCCTACCCAAGCCCACACCTCCACCCAATCCCCATAACCCAGTTACCCCACCCAACACGAAGGGTAATTTTGGACACTAAGGGCAATTTAGCGTGGCCAATCCACCTAACCTGCGCATCTTTGGACTGTGGGAGGAAACCGGAGCACCCGGAGGAAACCCACGCAGATACGGGGAGAACGTGCAGACTCCGCACAGACAGTGACCCAAGCTGGGAATCGAACCTGAGACCCCGGAGCTGTGAAGAAATTGTGCTAACCACTATGCTACCGTGCTGTCTTAAATGCTACATAATGCTACAGATAGGGAACTCTGCAAAATGTTAGATGTAGAACAAATATGAGACATAGAACTCTGCACAGATATGAGATGTAGAACTCTACAGCAATGTGAGATACAGAACTCTACAGCAATGTGAGGTATAGAACTCTACAGAAAAGTGAGTTATGGAACTCTACAGAAATGTGAGATATAGAAATCTACAGAAATGTGAGATATGGAATGCTACAAAAATGTTAGATATAGAACTCGACACAAATGGGATATCGAACTCTTCACAAATGTTAGATATAGAACTCCACACAAATGTTACACGCAGACGTCTACATAAATGTTCGATATAGAACTCTACAGAAATGTTACATATAGAACTCTACACAAATGTTACACACCATACTCTATACAAAGGAAAAATGAAAATGAAAATCGCTTATTGTCACGAGTAGGCTTCAATAAAGTTACTGTGAAAAGCCCCTTGTCGGCACATTTCTGGCACCTGTTCAGGGAGGCTGGTACGGGAATTGAACCGTGCTGCTGGCCTGCTTTGATCTGCTTTAAAAGCCAGTGATTTAGTCCAGAGTGCTAAACCAGAACTCTACACAAATGTTAGATATAGAATCTACACAAATATGAGATATAGAACTCTACACAAATGTTAGATGTAGAACTCTACACAAATGATAGGTATAGAACTCGACAAAAATGTTAAATTTAGAACTCGACACAGATATGAGATATAGAACTCTACACAAATATTAGATATAGAACTCTACACAAATGTTAGATATAGAATCTACACAAATGTGAGATATAGAACTCGATACAAATATGAGATATAGAACTCTACACAAATGTGAGATATAAGGGCAGCACGGTAGCATTGTGGTTAGCACAATTGCTTCACAGCCACACGGTCCCAAGTTCGATTTCGACTTGTGTCACTGTCTGTGTGGAGTCTGCACATCCTCCCCGTGTGTGCATGGGTTTCCTCCGTGTACTCCGGTTTCCTCCCACAGTCCAAAGGTGTGCAGGTTGGGTGGATTGGCCATGATAAATTGCCCTTAGTGTCCAATATTCTATGATTAACCTCGGACAAAGTTCGGCTCAACATCGTGGGCCGAAGGGCCTGTTCTGTGCTGTATCTCTCTATCAATCTATCTAACTCGATACAAATGAGAGATATTCAACTCTACACAAATGTTAGATATTGAACTCGACAAAAATGTTAAATATGGAACTCGATACAAATGTGAGATATAGAACTCTACACAAATATGAGATACAGAACTCTACATAAATGTGAGATATAGAACTCTACACAAATGTGAGATATAGAACTCTACACAAATGTGAGATATAGAACTCTACACAAATGTGAGATATAGAACTCTACACAAATATCAGATATAGAACTCTACACAAATGTGAGATATAGAACTCTACACAAATGTGAGATATAGAACTCTACACAAATATCAGATATAGAACTCTACACAAATGTGAGATACAGAACTCTACACAAATGTGAGATATAGAACTCTACACAAATGTGAGATATAGAACTCTACACAAATGTGAGATATAGAACACTACACAAATGTGAGATACAGAACTCTACACAAATGTGAGATATAGAACTCTACACAAATGTAAGACATAGAACTCTACACAAATGTGAGATATAGAACTCTACACAAATGTGAGATATAGAACTCTACTTAAATATAAGATATAGAACTCTACTCAAATGTGAGATATAGAACTCTACACAAATGTGAGATATAGACCTCTACACAAATATGAGATATAGAACTCTACTCAAATATGAGATATAGAACTCTACACAAATGTGAGATATAGAACTCTACACAAATGTGAGATATAGAACTTTACACAAATGTGAGATATAGAACTCTACACAAATGTGAGATATAGAACTCTACACAAATGTGAGATATAGAACTCTACACAAATGTGAGATATAGAACTCTACACAAATATGAGATACAGAACTCTGCACAAATGTGAGATATAGAACTCGATACAAATGTGAGATATAGAACTGTACACAAATGTTAGTTATAGAGCTCTACAAAAATGTTAAATATAGAACTCGATGCAAATGTGAGATATAGAACTCTACATAAATGTTAACTATATAACTCTACACATATGTTAAATATAGAACTTGATACAAATGTGACATATTGAACTCTACACAAATGTTAGATGTAGAACTCTATAAAAATGTTTAATATAGAACTGTACACAAATGTAAGATAGAGAACTCTACACAAATGTAAGATAGAGAACTCTACACAAATGTAAGATAGAGAACTCTACACAAATGTAAGATAGAGAACTCTACACAAATGTGAGATATAAAACTCTATACAAATGTGAGATTAGAATTCTACACAAATGTTAGATATAGAACTCTCCACAAATGTTAGATATAGAACTCTCCACAAATGTTAGATATAGAACTCCATAATAATGATAAATATAGAACTCGACACAAATGTAAGGTAGAGAATTCTACACAAATGTGAGATATAGAATTCTAGAACTATAGAACAAACGGGACATAGCTTTAAATTGAGGGGAGATGGAGATAGGACAGATGTGAGCGGTAGGTTCTTTACTCAGAGAATAGTGAGAGCGTGGAATGCCTTGCCTGCATTCCACGTAGTGGACTCGCGTAGTGGACTCGCCAACACTAAACGCATTCCAAAGGTCATTGGAAAGGAATATGGACGATAAGGGAATTGTGTAGAGGGATTGTAAGAGGGGTTTCACAGGACGGTGCAACATTGAGGGCCAAAGGGCCTGTACTGCGCTGTAATGTTCTGTATTCTATGCTCTACACAAATATGAGATATAGTACTCTACACAAATGTTAGTTATAGAGCTCTACAAAAATGTTAAATATAGAACTCGATACAAATGTGAGATATAGAACTCTACACAAATGTTAAATATAGAACTTGATACAAATGTGAGATATAGAATTCTACACAAATGTGAGATATAGAACTCTTCTCAAATGTGAGATATAGAACTCTCCACAAATGTTAGATATATAACTCGACACAGATATGAGATATAGAACTCTACTCAAATATTAGATATAGAACTCGACACAGATATGAGATATAGAACTCTACACAAATATTAGATATAGAACTCGACACAGATATGAGATATAGAACTCTACACAAATATTAGATATAGAACTCTACACAAATCTTAGATATAGAATCTACACAAACATGAGATATAGAACTCGACACAAATGCTAGATGTAGAACTCTGCACAAATGTTAGGTATAGAACTCTCCAAAAATAGTAAATATAGAACTCGATACAAATGTGAGATATAGAACTCTACACAAATGTTAGATGTAGAACTCTACACAAATATGAGATATAGAACTATACACAAATGTTACATGTAGTACTCTACACAAATGTTAGGTAAAGAACTCTACAAAAATGTTAAATATAGAACTCGACACAGATATGAGATATAGAACTCTACATAAATATTAGATATCGAACTCGACACAGATATGAGATATAGAACTTACACAAATGTGACATATAGAACTCTACACAAATGTGAGATATAGAACTCTACGCAAATGTGAGATATAGAACTCTACACAAATATGAGATATAGAACTCTACACAAATATGAGATATAGATCTCTACACAAATATGAGATATAGATCTCTACACAAATATGAGATATAGAACTCTACACAAATGTTAGATATAGAACTCGACACAAATATGAGATATAGAACTCTACACAAATGTGAGATATAGAACTCTACACAAATGTGAGATATAGAACTCTACACAAATGTTAGATGTAGCACTCTACACAAATGTTAGGTATAGAACTCTAAAAACATGTTAAATATAGACCTCGACACAGATATGAGACATAGACCTCTACAAAATATTAGATATAGAACTCGACACAGATATGAGATATTGAACTCTACAGAAATATTAGATATAGACCTCTATACAAATGTTAGATATAGAATCTACACAAATATGTGATATCGAACTCGACACAAATGTTAGATGTAGAACTCTACACAAATATTAGATATAGAACTCTACACAAATATTAGATATAGAATCTACACAAATATGAGATATAGAACTCAACACAAATGTTAGATGTAGAACTCTACACAAATGTTAGATATAGATCTCTACACAAATGTCAGATACAGAACTCTACACAAATGTGAGATATAGAACTCTATACAAATGTTAGATACAGAATCTACAGAAATGTTAGATATCGAACTCGACAAAAATGTTAAATATAGAACTCGATACAAATGTGAGATATTGAACTCGACACAAACGGGACATAGCTTTAAATTGAGGGGAGATGGATATAGGACAGATGTCAGCGGTAGGTTCTTTACTCAGAGAATAGTAAGAGCGTGGAATGCCCTGCCTGCAACAGTAGTGGACTCGCCAACACTAAACGCATTGCAATGGTCATTGGATAGGAATATGGACGATAAGGGAATAGTGTAGAGGGATTTTAAGAGGGGTTACACAGGACGGCGCAACATTGAGGGCCGAAGGGCCTGTACTGCGCAGTAATGTTCGGTTTTCTCTGCTCTACACAAATATGAGATATAGAATTGTACTCAAATGTTAGATACAGAACTCTTCAAGAATTTTAAATATCGAACTCGATACAAATGTGAGACAAAGAACTGTACACAAATGTGAGATCTAGAACTGTACACTAATGTTAAATATAGAACTCTAAACAAATGTTAAATATAGAACTTGACACAAATGTGAGATATTGAACTCTATAAAAATATGAGATATAGAACTCTACACAAATGTGAGATATCGAATTCTACACAAATGTGAGATATCGAATTCTACACAAATGTGAGATATAGAACTCTACACAAATGTGAGATATCGAATTCTACACAAATGTGAGATATCGAATTCTACACAAATGTGAGAGATAGAACTCTACACAAATGTTAGATATAGAACTCTACAAAAATGTTAAATATAGAAATCGATACAAATGTGAGATACTGAACTCGACACAAATGTGAGATACAGAACTCTACACAAACGGGAAATAGCTTTAAATTGAGGGGAGAAAGATATAGGATAGTTGTTAGCGGTAGGTTCTATACTCAGAGAATAGTAAAAGCGTGGAATGCCCTGCCTGCAACAGTAGTGGACACGCCAACACGAAACGCATTCAAATGGTCATTGGATAGGAATATGGACGATTAGGCAATAGTGTAGAGGGAATTTAGAGGGGTTTCACAGGACGGCGCAACATTGAGGGCCAAAGGGCCTGTACTGCGCTGTAATGTTCTGTATTCTATGCTCTACACAAACATGAGATATAGTACTCTACACAAATGTTAGTTATAGAGCTCTACAAAAATGTTAAATATAGAACTCGATACAAATGTGAGATATAGAACTCTACACAAATGTTAAATATAGAACTTGATACAAATGTGAGATATAGAATTCTACACAAATGTGAGATATAGAACTCTTCTCAAATGTGAGATATAGAACTCTCCACAAATGTTAGATATATAACTCGACACAGATATGAGATATAGAACTCTACTCAAATATTAGATATAGAACTCGACACAGATATGAGATATAGAACTCTACACAAATATTAGATATAGAACTCGACACAGATATGAGATATAGAACTCTACACAAATATTAGATATAGAACTCTACACAAATATTAGATATAGAATCTACACAAATATGAGATATAGAACTCAACACAAATGTTAGATGTAGAACTCTACACAAATGTTAGATATAGATCACTACACAAATGTTAGGTAAAGAACTCTACAAAAATGTTAAATATAGAACTCGACACAGATATGAGATATAGAACTCTACATAAATATTAGATATCGAACTCGACACAGATATGAGATATAGAACTTACACAAATGTGACATATAGAACTCTACACAAATGTGAGATATAGAACTCTACGCAAATGTGAGATATAGAACTCAACACAAATATGAGATATAGAACTCGACACAAATATGAGATATAGAACTCTACACAAATATGAGATATAGATCTCTACACAAATATGAGATATAGAACTCTACACAAATATGAGATATAGAACTCTACACAAAAATGAGATATAGAACTCTACACAAATGTTAGATGTAGCACTCTACACAAATGTTAGGTATAGAACTCTAAAAACATGTTAAATATAGACCTCGACACAGATATGAGACATAGACCTCTACAAAATATTAGATATAGAACTCGACACAGATATGAGATATTGAACTCTACAGAAATATTAGATATAGAACTCTACACAAATATGAGATATAGAACTCTACACAAATATGAGATATAGAACTCTACACAAATATTAGATATAGAACTCTACAGAAATATTAGATATAGAACTCTACACAAATATTAGATATAGACCTCTATACAAATGTTAGATATAGAATCTACACAAATATGTGATATCGAACTCGACACAAATGTTAGATATAGAACTCTACACAAATATTAGATATAGAACTCTACACAAATATGAGATAGAGAACTCTACACAAATGTTAGGTATAGAACTCTACATAAATTTTAAATATAGAACTCGACACAGATATGAGATATAGAACTCTACAAAAATATTAGATATAGAACTCTACACAAATGTTAGATGTAGAACTCTACACAAATGTTAAGTATCGAACTCTACAAAAATGGTAAATATAGAACTCGATACAAATGTGAGATATTGAACTCTACACAAATATGAGATATAGAACTCTACACAAATGTGAGATATAGAACTCTATACAAATGTTAGATACAGAATCTACAGAAATGTTAGATATCGAACTCGACAAAAATGTTAAATATAGAACTCGATACAAATGTGAGATATTGAACTCGACACAAACGGGACATAGCTTTAAATTGAGGGGAGATGGATATAGGACAGATGTCAGCGGTAGGTTCTTTACTCAGAGAATAGTAAGAGCGTGGAATGCCCTGCCTGCAACAGTAGTGGACTCGCCAACACTAAACGCATTGCAATGGTCATTGGATAGGAATATGGGCGATAAGGGAATAGTGTAGAGGGATTTTAAGAGGGGTTACACAGGACGGCGCAACATTGAGGGCCGAAGGGCCTGTACTGCGCTGTAATGTTCGGTTTTCTCTGCTCTACACAAATATGAGATGTAGAATTGTACTCAAATGTTAGATACAGAACTCTTCAAGAATTTTAAATATCGAACTCGATACAAATGTGAGACAAAGAACTGTACACAAATGAGAGATATAGAACTGTACACTAATGTTAAATATAGAACTCTAAACAAATGTTAAATATAGAACTTGACACAAATGTGAGATATAGAACTCTACACAAATTTGAGATATAGAACTCTACACAAATTTGAGATATAGAACTCTACACAAACGTGCGATATAGAACTCTACAAAAATGTTAAATATAGAACTCGACACAGATATGAGATATAGAACTCTACACAAATGTGAGATATAGAACTCTACACAAATGTTAGATGTAGAACTCTACACAAATATGAGATATAGAACTCTACACAAATGTGAGATATAGAACTCTACACAAACGGGACATAGCTTTAAGTTGAGGGGAGATGGATAGAGGACAGATGTCAGAGGTAGGTTCTTTACTCAGGGAATTGTAAGAGCGTGGAATGCCCTGCCTGCAACAGCAGTGGACTCGCCAACACTAAACGCATTGAAATGGTCAATCGATAGGAATATGGATGACAAGGGAATAGTGACTTTAGAGGGACTTTAGAGGGGTTTCACAGGACGGCGCAACATTGAGGGCCAAAGGGCCTGTACTGCGCTGTAATGTTCGGTGTTCTATGCTCTACACAAACATGAGATATAGAACTGTACACAAATGTTAGATATAGAAATCTACAGGAATGTTAAATATAGAACTCGATACAAATGTGAAAAATAGAACTCTACACAAATGTTAAATATAGAACTCTACACAAAGAATCGACACAAATGTGAGATATAGAACTCTACAAAAATGTTAAATATAGAACCCAATACAAATGTGAGATATAGCACTCTACACAAATGTGAGATATAGAACTCTTCACAAATGTGAGATATAGAACTCTACACAAATGTGAGATGTAGTACTCTACACAAATGTTAGGTATAGAACTCTACATAAATTTTAAATATAGAACTCGACACAGATATGAGATATAGAACTCTACAAAAATATTAGATATAGAACTCTACACAAATGTTAGATGTAGAACTCTACACAAATGTTAAGTATCGAACTCTACAAAAATGGTAAATATAGAACTCGATACAAATGTGAGATATTGAACTCTACACAAATATGAGATATAGAACTTGTCACAGATATGAGATATAGAACTCTACACAAATATTAGATTTAGAGCTCGACACAAGTGTTAGATATAGAACTCTACAAAAATGTTAAATATAGAACTCGATACAAATGTGAGATATTGAACTCGACACAAAAGTTAGATGTAGAACTCTACACAATTGTGAGATATAGAACTCGACACAAACGGGACATACATTTAAATTGAGGGGAGATAGATATAGAACAGATGTCAGCGGTAGGTTCTTTACTCGGAGAATAGTAAGAGCGTGGAATGCCCTGCCTGCAACAGTAGTGGACTCGCCAACATTAAAACATTCAAATGGTCATTGGATAGGAATATGGACGATAAGGGAATAGTGTAGAGGGACTTTAGAGGGGTTTCACAGGAAGGCGCAACATTGAAGGCCAAAGAGCCTGTACTGCGCTGTAATGTTCTGTGTTCTATGCTCTACACAAATATGAGATATAGAACTCTACACAAATGTTAGATATAGAAATCTACAGGAATGTTAAATATAGAACTCGATACAAATGTGAGATATTGAACTCTGCACAAATGTGAGATATAGAACTCTTCACAAATGTGAGATATAGAACTCTACACAAATGTGAGATTAAGAACTCTACACAAATGTGAGATATAGAACTCTACACAAATGTGAGATATAGAACTCTACACAAATGTGAGATATAGAACTCTACACAAATGTGAGATATAGAACTCTACACAAATGTGAGATATAGAACTCTACACAAATGTGAGATATAGAACTCTGCACAAATGTTAGACATAAAATCTACACAAATGTTAGATATAGAATCTACACAAATGTTAGACATAAAATCTACACAAATGTTAGATATAGAACCCAATACAAATGTGAGATATTGAACTCGAGACAAATGCGACATATAAAATCTACACAAATGTTAGATATTGAACTCTACAAAAATATTAGATATAGAACTCTACACAAATGTTAGATGTAGAACTCGACACAAATGTTAAGTATTGAACTCTACAAAAATGGTAAATATAGAACTCGATACAAATATGAGATATTGAACTCGACACAAATGTAAGGTATAGAACTCTACAAAAACGTGCAATATAGAACGCTACACAAATATGAGCTATAGTACACTACACAAATGTAAGGTACAGAACTCTACGAAAATGTTAAATATAGAACTCGACACAAATATAAGATATAGAACTCTACACAAATGTTAGATAAAGGACTCGACACAAATATGAGATATAGAACTCGACACAAATGGGAGATATAGAACTCTACACAAATGTTAGATATAGAACTTGACACAAATGTGAGATTTAGAACTCTACACAAATGTGAGATATAGAACTCTACAAAAATGTTAGATATGGAATCTACACAAATGTTAGATATAGAACTCTACAAAAATGTTAAATATTGAACTCGACAAGAATGTAAGATATAGAACTCTATACAAATGTTAAATATAGAACTCGACAAAAAATGTAAGATATAGAACTCTATACAAATGGTAGATGTAGAACTCTACAAAAATGTTAAAATATGGAACTCGATATAAATGTGAGATATTGAACTCTCCACAAATGTTAGATATAGAACTCTACACAAATGTTGGATGTAGAACTCTACACATTGTGAGATATAGAACTCTACACAAATGTGAAATATAGAACTCGACACAAATATGAGATATAGAACTCTACACAAATATGAGATATAGAACTCTACACAAATATGAGATATAGAACGCTACACAAATGTTAGACATAGAACTCTACACAAATGTGAAATATAGAACTCGACACAAATATGAGATATAGAACTCTACACAAATATGAGACATAGATCTCTACACAAATGTTAGATGTAGTACTCTTCACAAATGTTAGGTATAGAACTCTATAAAAAATTTAAATATAGAACTCGACACAAATATTAGATATAGAACTCTACACAAATGTTAGATGTAGAACTCGACACAAATGTTAAGTATCGAACTCTACAAAAATGGTAAATATAGAACTCGATACAAATGTGAGATATTGAACTCTACGCAAATATGAGATATAGAACTTGTCACAGATATGAGATATAGAACTCTACACAAATATTAAATATAGACTTCTACACAAATGTTAAATATAGAACTCGATAAAAATGTGAGATATTGAACTCGACACAAAAGTCAGATGCAGAACTCTACACAAATGTGAGATATAGAACTCGACACAAACGGGACATACCTTTAAATTGAGGGGAGATAGATATACAACAGTAGTGGACTCGCCAACATTAATGCATTCAAATGGTTATTGTATAGGAATATGGACGATAAGGGAATACTGTAGAGGGATTTTAGAGGGGTTTCACAGGACGCCGCAACATTGAGGGCCAAAGGGCCTGTACTGCGCTGTAATGTTCTGTGTACTATGCTCTACACAACTATGAGATATAGAACTGTACACAAATGTTAGATATAGAAATCTACAGGAATGTTAAATATAGAACTCGATAGAAACGTGAGATATTGAACTCTACACAAATGTGAGATGTAGAACATTGCACAAATGTGGGTTATAGAACTCTGCACAAATGGTAGATCTAGAACTCCATTAAAATGTTTAATATAGAACTCTACACAAATGTAAGATATAGACCTCTACACAAATATGAGATATAGAACACTACACATATGTGAGATATAGAACTCGACACAAATGTGAGATATAAAATCTACACAAATGTTAGATATAAAATCTACACAAATGTGAGATATTGAACTCGAGACAAATGTGAGATATTGAAGTCTACACAAATGTAAGATGTAGAACTCGACACAAATGTGGGATATAAAATCTACACAAATGTTAGATGTAGAACTCTACAAAAATGTTAAATATAGAACTCTACACAAATGTGAGATATTGAACTCGAGACAAATGTGAGATACAGACCTCTACACAAATGTTAGATATATAATCTACACAAATGTGAGATATAGAACTCTACACAAATGTTAGCTATAGCACTCCATAAAAATGTTAAATATAGAACTCTGCACAAATGTAAGATACAGAAATCTACAAAAATGTTAAATATAGAACTCGATACAAATGTGAGATATTGTACTCGAGAAAAATGTGAGATATAGGACTCTACACAAATGTTAGATATAGAATCTACACAAATGTTAGATATAGAACCCTGCAAAAATGTTAAATATAGAACTAGACAAAAATGTTAAATATAGAACTCGATACAAATATGAGATATTGAACTCGACACAAATGTGAGATATAGAACTCTACACAAACGTGAGATATAGAACTCTACACAGATGTGCGCTATTGAACGCTACACAAATATGAGATACAGAACTCTACATAAATAAATATGAGGTATAGAACTTTACACAAATATGAGATATAGAACTCTACAAAAATGTTAAATATAGAACTCGACACAGATATGAGATATAGACCTCTACACAAATGTTAGATATAGAATCTACACAAATGTTAGATATAGAACTCTACAAAAATGTTAAATATTGAACTCGATATAAATGTGATATATTGAACTCTACACAAATGTTGGAGGTAGATCTCTACACAAATGATACATATAGAACTCGATACAAATGTGAGATATTGAACTCGAGACAAATGTGAGATATAGAACTCTACACAAATGTGAGATATAGAACTCTACACAAATGTTAGCTATCGAATCTACACAAATGTTAGCTATCGAATCTACACAAATGTTAGATATTGAACTCTACAAAAATGTTAAATATAGAACTCAATACAAATATGGGATATAGAACTCTACACAAATGTGAGATATAGAACTCGACACAAATATGAGATAGAGAACTCTACACAAATGTTAAATATAGAACTCAATACAAATTTGGGATATAGAACTCGACACAAATGTTAAATATAGAACTCAATACAAATTTGGGATATAGAACTCGACACAAATATGAGATATAGAACTCTACACAAATGTTAAATATAGAACTCAATACAAATATGGGATATAGAACTCGACACAAATATGAGATATAGAACTCTACACAAATATGAGATATAGAACTCTACACAAATGTGAGATATAGAACTCTACACAAATGTGAGATATAGAACTCTACAAAAATGTTAAAGATAGAACTCGATACAAATTTGAGAGATTGAACTCGAGACAAATGCGACATACAGAACTCTACACAAATATGAGTTATAGAACTCTACACAAATGTTAGATTTAGAATCTACACAAATGTTAGATATAGAACTCTACAAAAATGTTAAATATAGAACTCGCCAAAAATGTTAAATATAGAACTCGATACAAATATGAGATATTGAACTTGACACAAATGTGAGATATAGAACTCTACACAAATATGAGATATAGAACTCGCCAAAAATGTTAAATATAGAACTCGATACAAATATGAGATATTGAACTCGACACAAATGTGAGATATAGAACTCTACACAAACGTGAGATATAGAACTCTACACAAATATGAGATATAGAACTCTACAAAAATGTTAAATATAGAACTCGACACAGATGTGAGATATAGACCTCTACACAAATGTTAGACATAGAACTCTACACAAATGTGAGATATAGAACTCTACACAAATGCTAGATATAGAATCTACTCAAATGTTAGATATAGAACTCCAGAAAAATGTTAAATATAGAACTCGATACAAATGTGAGATATTGAACTCTACACAAATGTGAGATATAGAACTCTACACAAATGTGAGATATTCAACTCAAGACAAATGTGAGATATAGAACTCTACACAAATGTGAGATATAGAACTCTACACAAATGTGAGATATAGAACTCTACACAAGTGGGACATAGCTTTACATTGAGGGGAGATAGATATAGGACAGATGTCAGCGGTAGGTTCTTTACTCAGGGAGTAGTAATGGTGTGGAATGCCCTGCCTGTAACAGTAGTGGACTCGTCAACACTAAACGCATTCAAATGGTCATTGGATAGGAATATGGATGATAACTGAATTGTATAGAGGGACTTTAGAGGGGTTTCACAGGACGGCACAACATTGAGGGCCGAAGGGCCTGTACTGCGCTGCAATGTTCTGTGTTCTATGCTCTACACAAATATGAAATATAGAACTGTACAGAAACATTAGATATAGAACTCTACATAAATGTCAAATATAGAACTCTACACAAATGTGAGATATAGAACTCTACACAAATGTGAGATATAGAACTCTACACAAATATGAGATATAGAACACTACACATATGAGATATAGAACTCTACAAAAATGTTCAATATAGAACTTGATACAAATATGAAATATTGAAGTCTATACAATTGTTAGATGTAGAACTCTACACAAATGTGAGATATAGAACTCGCCACAAATGTGAGATATAAAATCTACACAAATGATAGATATAGAACTCGACAAAAATGTTAAATATAGAACTCGACACAAATGTGCGATATAGAACTCTACACAAATGTTAGATATAGCACTTCATAAAAATGTCAAATATAGAACTCTACACAAATGTAAGATACAGAACTCTACAAAAATGTTAAATATAGAACTCGATACAAATCTGTGATATTGAACTCGACACAAATGTGAGATATAGAAATCTACACAAACGTGAGATATAGAACTCTACACAAACGTGCGATATTGAACGCTGCACAAATATGAGATACTGAACTCTACACAAATATGAGTTATAGAACTCTACACAAATATGAGATATAGAACTCTACAAAAATGTTAAACATAGAACTCGACGCAGATATGAGATATAGACCTCTACACAAATGTTAGACATAGAACTCTACACAAATGTGAGATATAGAACTCGACACAAATGTGAGATTTAGAACTCTACACAAATGTGAGATATTGAACTCTCCCCAAACGTTAGATATTGAATCTACACAAATGTTAGATACAGAACTCTACAAAAATGTTAAATATGGAACTCGACAAAAATGTAAGATATAGAACTCTATACAAATGTTAGATGTAGAACTCTACAAAAATGTTAAAATATGGAACTCAAAATAAATGTGAGATATTGAACTCTACACAAATGTGAGATATAGAACTCTACACAAATGTTGGATGTAGAACTCGACACATTGTGAGATATAGAACTCTGCACAGATGTGAGATATAGAACTCTGCACAGATGTGAGAGATAGAACTCTACGCAAATGTTAGATATAAAATCTACACAAATGTTAGATATAGAACTCGATACAAATGTGAGATATTTAACTCGAGACAAATGTGAGATATAGAATCTACACAAATATTAGATATGGAACCCTACAAAAATGTTAAATATAGAACTCGACAAAAATGTTAAATATAGAACTCGATACAAATATGAGATATAGAACTCTACACAAATGTGAGATATAGAACTCGACACAAATATGAGATATAGAACTCTACACAAATGCTAGATATAAAATCTACAAAAATGTTAAATATAGAACTCGATACAAATATGAGATATTGAACACGACACAAATGTAAGATATAGAACTCTACACAAACATGCGATATAGAACGCTACACAAATATGAGTTATAGAACTCTACAGAAATGTTAAATATAGAACTCGACACAGATATGAGATATAGAACTCTACACAAATGTTAGACATAGAACTCTACACAAATGTGAGATATAGAACTCTACACAAATGTTAGGTATAGAACTCAATACAAATGTGAGATATTGAACTCGACACAAATGTGAGATTTAGAACTCTACACAAATGTGAGATATAGAATCTACACAAATGTGAGATATAGAATCTACACAAATGTGAGATATAGAATCTACACAAATGTTAGATATAGAACTCTACAAAAATGTTAAATATAGAACTCGACAAAAATGTAAGATATAGAACTCTATACAAATGGTAGATGTAGAACTCTACAAAAATGTTAAAATATGGAACTCGATATAAATGTGAGATATTGAACTCTACACAAATGTGAGATATAGAACTCTTCATAAATCTTAGATATAGAACTGTACACAAATGCTAGATATAGAATCTACTCAAATGTTAGATAGAGTACTCCAGAAAAATGTTAAATATAGAACGCGATACAATTGTGACATATTGAACTCGACACAAATGTTAGATGTAGATCTCTACACAAATGTGAGATATAGAACTCTATACAAAAATGAGATATAGAACTCTACACAAATATGAGATATAGAACTCTACACAAATGTGAGATATAGAACTCTACACAAATGTGAGATATAGAACTCTACACAAATGTGAGATATAGAACTCTACACAAATGTGAGATATAGAACTCTACACAAGTGGGACATAGCTTTAAATTGAGGGGAGATAGATATAGGACAGATGTCAGCGGTAGGTTCTTTACTCAGAGAGTAGTAATGGTGAGGAATGCCCTGCCTGTAACAGTAGTGGACTCGTCAACACTAAACGCATTCAAATGGTCATTGGATTGGAATAGGGATGATAACTGAATTGTGTAGAGGGACTTTAGAGGGGTTTCACAGGACGGCGCAACATTGAGGGCCAAAGGGCCTGTACTGCGCTGTAATGTTCTGTGTTCAATGCTCTACACAAATGTGAGATATAGAACTCTACACAAATGTGAGATACAGAACTCGACACAAATATGAGATATAGAACTCTACACAAATGTGAGATATAGAACTCTACAAAAATGTTAAATATAGAACTCGATACAAATGTGAGATATTGAACTCGAGACAAATCTGAGATATAGAACTCTACACAAATGTTAGATATATAATCTACACAAATGTGAGATATAGAACTCTACACAAATGTTAGATATAGAACTCTACACAAATGTGAGATATAGAACTCTACACAAATGTTAGATATAGAACTCTACACAAATATTAGATATAGAATCTACACAAATATGAGATATCGAACTCTACAAAAATGTTAAATATAGAACTCGACACAGATATGAGATATAGACCTCTACACAAATGTTAGATATAGAACTCTACACAAATGTTAGATGTAGAACTCTACAAAAATGTTAGGTATAGAACTCAATACAAATGTGAGATATTGAACTCGACACAAATGTGAGATTTAGAACTCTACACAAATGTGAGATATAGAATCTACACAAATGTGAGATATAGAACTCTACACAAATGTTAGATATAGAACTCTACACAAATATTAGATATAGAATCTACACAAATGTGAGATATAGAACTCTACACAAATGTTAGATATAGAACTCTACACAAATGTTAGATATAGAATCTACACAAATGTTAGATATAGAACTCTACAAAAATGTTAAATATCGAACTCGACAAAAATGTAAGATATAGAACTCTATACAAATGGTAGATGTAGAACTCTACAAAAATGGTAGATGTAGAACTCTACAAAAATGTTAAAATATGGAACTCGATATAAATGTGAGATATTGAACTCTACACAAATGTTGGATGTAGAATTCTACACAAATGTTAGATACAGAACAGTACAAAATTGTTAAATATAGAACTTGATACAAATGTGAGATATAGAGCTCTGCATAAATATAAGATATAGAACTCTACAGAAATGTGAGATGTAGAACTCTACACAAATGCTAGATATAGAATCTACTCAAATGTTAGATATAGAACTCCAGAAAAATGTTAAATATAGAACTCGATACAAATGTGAGATATAGAACTCTACACAAATGTTAGATGTAGATCTCTACACAAATGTGAGATATAGAACTCTACAAAAATGTGAGAGATAGAACTCTACACAAATATGAGATATAGAACTCTACACAAATGTGAGATATAGAACTCTATTCAAATATGAGATATAGAACTCTACACAAATGTTAGGTATAGAACTCTACACAAGTGGAACATAGCTTTAAATTGAGGGGCGATAGATATAGGACAGATGTCAGCGGTAGGTTCTTTACTCAGAGAGTAGTAATGGTGTGGAATGCCCTGCCTGTAACAGTAGTGGACCAGTCAACGCTAAACGCATTCAAATGGTCATTGGATAGGAATATGGATGATAACTGAATTGTGTAGAGGGACTTTAGAGGGGTTTCACAGGACGGCGCAACATTGAGGGCCGAAGGGCCTGTACTGCGCTGTAATGTCCTGTGTTCTATGCTCTACACAAATATGAGATATAGAACTGTACACAAACGTTAGATATAGAACATTGCTCGGCACAACATTGAGGGCTGAATGGCCTGTTCTGTGCTGTACTGTTCTAATTCTAATTCTAAAAAAACTTTACATAAATGTCAAATATAGAACTCTACACAAATGTGAGATATAGAACTCTACACAAATATGGGATATAGAACTCTACACAAATGTTAGATATACAATCTAGACTCAGAGAGTTAGATATAGAACTCTACAAAAATGTTATATATAGAACTCGATACAAATATAAGATATAGAACTCTACACAAATGTGAGATATAGAACTCTACACAAATGTGAGATATAGAACTCTACACAATTGTGAGATATAGAACTCTACACAAATGTTATATATAGAACTCGATACAAATATAAGATATAGAACTCTACACAATTGTGAGATATAGAACTCTACACAAATGTTATATATATAACTCGATACAAATATAAGATATAGAACTCTACACAAATGTGAGATATAGAACTCTACACAAATGTGAGATATAGAACTCTACACAAATGTGAGATATAGAACTCTACACAAATGTGAGATATAGAACTCTACACAATTGTGAGATATAGAACTCTACACAAATGTTATATATAGAACTCGATACAAATATAAGATATAGAACTCTACACAAATGTGAGATATAGAACTCTACACAATTGTGAGATATAGAACTCTACAGAAATGTTAAATATAGAACTCTGTACAAATGTGTGATATTGAACTCTACATAAATGTTCAATATAGAAATCTATAGAAATGTTAGATATAGAACTCCACCGAACTGTTAGCCATAGAACTCTGCAGAAATGCTGCAGATCGTTTTTCATTATCGCTTTTCCGTAGAAAACGCCACACCAAAAAAGTGCCTGTAAGGAAGTAATTCGGTGCACTCACAATGAAAGGACAAGCGTAACTGTTGAGATAGCCTCAACTAGTGAATGCCGGGTGGGGAAGTTATCAAGTATCCTGCGCAGGAGGCGGCTTGAAATGTTATTCAGGAATAATTTTATTTACAAATCTTCTCGCAAACATTTGACAGCCGCTGTGACTGCGACTGAACACTGTCAATGTGTAGCCAAAAATAATAAGAATGCGTGTGGTGAATTTATTTTACAGAAAATGGCACATTGGCCATAAATAGTTTACATATAGAGCACACGCTCAGTCCATGTGTGCTGCTGAATGTGACAGGAGATAGTCACCCGCTCTTGTATCTTCACATTATATTTGGGTGGTGAGCGGGCAGTAGGACAAGGGCAGATGGAAGTAGATCTACCACCAGCGCCCCATTATCTTGGACTCCTTAATGTGTGTCCACACATTGAGGAACACATTGGTGTCAAGTGAGCTCAGAATTAAGGGACGGTTGACGGTGCATTGATTCGAACAGTGAAGCACAGACCCCGCGCCTGGGAACACTCAATACATAAAAGTGCCCAGAAACGCTTGTCGCGGTTGGCAACAGTGCACGTTTTTGTTAAGGGTGGGGAGGAAGGCTCACTTGAAAAATAAAATAACCTCAAATCGTCTTTTAAATTAAGCGGAGATCAAATAAAACCTGCACACATCAGTCTCAAATTTCTCCCCCCCCCCACACCCAACCCTAACCCTGAGAAATCATGATTTTACATTGGAGTGAAGATGCATAATAACAACAAAAACAGCAACACGTTCAAAAGGCATTTCAATTGAGGTCAACCCCACCCCGACCACCAACAGCCCCCCCCCCACTCCGACTACCAACACCCCCCCCCCGACTACCAACACCCCCCCCCACCACCAACACCTCCCCCCCCAAAAAAAAAACCCAAAAATCAGCGTGTCTCTCATCCCAAGCCAAACAGAAAATCTTCTTTAAAAAGCAGTGCCTCTCCCTAGTGCAAAACAAGGTCCAATTCACCAAATTCAGCCACAATTGTAGAAACCACACCCCCCCCCCCCCCAAAAAAAAATCCCACCCAGATTAAGATATCAACAGAGGAAGGAATGATAGATTTTTTCTTTCTCAAATTAAATCTAAATTGTGGATATTTTTTACTGTGAGGGATGAAGTTAAACGGGGTCACACTGGGTGGAGGGAGAGGAGGCAATTTTGTTTTGTTTTGCAGGGAGTTTTTTTCGGGGAAGGTTTCAGGTGGTTTTGGGACGTTTGCTACTGTATCTGAAATTGAAGGTGTTCTATTATATCTAAAATTGAAGATGTTGCAGAAAAATATTTTTTTTTTAAACGTAATCACACAAACGGTGGAAATGCACACCTCACAACAAAAAAAAAAGAATTAAGAGGCCCTGATAGAATATAAACTTGCGGTGGAACTAGCAACTGACAGAAAATACAATTGAACGTTGCTTCACTAGTTCCAACCCTTCTGATTTTGGCTTTGGGTGGGTCGAGAAATGTGCAGATTTAAACTCGTTCCCCGGCCCCCAGGACCATCCCATCGTCCCCCAACCAGGGGTGGGTGAGGAGGGGGGGATATCCAACTGCTTTCGCGGGGTTGGAGGGAATGGGGAAATGGAGCAGAACTTGTGAAGAGCCGCGTCTGACGGGACCACACTGCATGCCCCATCCTCACTTTGCGCTCAACCGCTGAATCATTCGGCTGCCGTTTGCAACTCCCGGGGTCGGGCGAGCAAGTCTTTTTTTTTACTTCTGAGCGGCCAAAGTATCGTGCAGAATTCCGGTGGGAGATTCTGCTAAGCGCTAATTTGCAATCTGATCGAAGTGAGTGAAACCAACAAAGTTGTTAAGAGAGAAAAAACAAAACCTATAGACGCACTCCCGGATCCAAAAGCTAAAATATCTAGCCTGATGTGGAATATCGTTGTGAAACTGTAGGGTTACACTCAGAATTGAGGCCCCTTTGTGAGTGTCCCTGACCCCCCCCCCCCCTTCCCTCCACTGACAAAAATGAAACATTTTAGAAATTGCAAAATGACCCATGTCAGATATTGGGAGTTTGGTTTTAGTTAAGAGTTTAAAATCCAGTAGTTTTTTTTGGTGGTGGGGGGGGGGGGGGGGGGGATTTCATACATCCCCCCCCTCCCCACCCACCTTACCCCAGGACTGGGAGGGTGGAAATGGGAGGGGGTGGGGGCTGAGATCTGGTTGGTAACGACCCTCCCAACACACAAACACAACAGTGACCCCCAGACCCGTTCTACTGAACCTCGAGTGAGAAATTGTCACCTCTCAACGCAACACATGAAATTTAGACTTTGAAAAAAAGCTGGAGCCTCACCAGCACCCCCCCCCCCCCTCCCCAAAAACAAAACTGGGGAAAATGAGAGTGAGGGGTGTCCCAAAGTGGGTGTTTGAAGTACTTTCTGTGCTGACGACTATGCGCTGGCTGTTGGAAGCGTGAAAAGATGCTCAAGACAGGGGCTCAGACCCAGGCAGGGTCTAAATTTCAGTTCTGGACTAAAATTGGGGATTCAGACCCCCCCCCTTCCCTTCCCAGATCCGGGAGACGGGGCAGCTCAATAGCTCGAACCCACGATACAATATTCTGGGATCGTCACAAATCGACACAGAGTGTGATTTGGGGGCGGAAACGCAAACGGGTTGATCCGTGCTCCTAAATGAATCTTAAGATATTCATTTTTTTTTAACGCAGAGAAAAATGAAGTTGCCCCTTTCCCACCGCAGGCAGGAAAATAGATCCGATTTTGGATTGTCATGGAGTTGTGAATAGGGATTTAAAAGAAAATGCTTTCCTGCCTTGCAAAGAATTCTTTCAATTGTCCCTCTATCTCTGGCCTGCTATGCCAGACCTTTGCTGTGGTTGGAACTGCAGTGAAAGTTGGACAAAAATGTCCCCAATGTTTCTCCTGCTGCCCCGTGTCTCTTTCTCGAAAGACACCCGGCTCCGAGTGGGGAAATTTGACCTCTCCTTGCATCCCCAAGTATTAGTTGGCGAGCAAATTAACCCTCTTCCTCATTGTCCCATTCTAAATCCATCTCTCTCCCCCTTTTCACCCAGCCCTCGCCCCATCTTCCACGCACTTGTATCTGGACATAACCCAGCCGCTTACCCATAGATTGCATCTTTCTCTCTCTTCAGGGTGTCGCTGACACTGTTGCCGAGGCTGGACGATAGACTTGCCCGGTGAGAGGTCCCTCCAGGCGGGTAATGTTGAGCGTGGATGCCGGGGCCGTGGCTCAGATGGTGAGGCAAGTTTCGGGACGAGTGCGTGTCCCCGTAGCTGGCCATGGATACGGCGTCCATCCCATAGTGGGACAACTCATCATACTGTGAATGAAGGCAGACACAAAAAGGACATTTAAAAACAAGGAGACAAGTCAAGTCACAAGAGTCGACTTCTGAAATAGACATGCATTTGAAATTCTCCTAAACACTTGGCGTTCAACATCTAAATCTCACTCAAACCCTGGAAAATAAATCCGCATATTCTACATAACACAAATCCACACATTCTATAGAACACTAATCCACACATTCTA
Organism: Scyliorhinus canicula; assembly: GCF_902713615.1. Lineage (NCBI taxonomy): Eukaryota > Metazoa > Chordata > Chondrichthyes > Carcharhiniformes > Scyliorhinidae > Scyliorhinus > Scyliorhinus canicula. Next base: position 10,188,569 of record NC_052172.1, read on the forward strand.
TAGAACACAAATCCACACATTCTGTAAAACACAAATCCACGCATTCTATAGAACACAAATCCACACATTCTGTAGAACACACATCCACACATTCTACATATCACAAATCCACACATTCTACATAGCACAAATCCACACATTCTACATAGCACAAATCCGCATATTCTATAGAACACAAATCCGCATATTCTATACAACACAAATCCACACATTCTACATAGCACAAATCCACACATTCTATAGAACACAAATCCACACATTCTATAGAACACAAATCCACACATTATACATAGCACAAATCCACACATTCTATAGAACACAAATCCACACATTCTGTATAACACAAATACACACATTCTACAGAGCACAAATCCACACATTCTATAGAACACAAATCCACACATTCTATATAACACAAATACACACATTCTATAGAACACAAATACACATTCTATTTACGGTAGAATGATGGGGTATAGATTAATTTGTTCTTAATCTAGGACAAAGGTTCGGCACATCGTGGGCCGAAGGGCCTGTTCTGTGCTGTATTTTTCTATGTTCTATAGAACACAAATACACACATTCTATATCACACATATGCACACATTATATATAATACACATACACACATTTAATACTGCACAAATACACATTCTATAGAACACAAATACACATTCTATAAACACAAATACACACATTCTATAGAACACAAATACACACATTCTATAAACACAAATACACACATTCTATAGAACACAAATACACATTGTATATCACACAAATACACACATTCTATATCACACATATGCACACATTATATATAATACACACACACATTTTATACAGCACAAATACACATTCTATATAACACACCACATTCTATATAACACAAATACACACATTCTGCATCACATGAATACACCCATTCTATATAACAAAATACACACATTCTATATCACACATATACACATATATATATAACACAAATACGCACATTTTATACAGCACAAATACACACATTCTATATAACACAAATACACACATTCTATATCACACAAATACACACATTCTATATAATACAAATACACACATATAACCCAAATACACACATTCTATATAACAAACACACACATTCTATGTAATGCAAACACACACATTCTAAATAACACATATACATACATTACATATAACACTCATACACACATTCTATATAACACACATTCTGTATAACACAAATACACACATTCTATATAACACATGCACACATTCTATATAACACATACACACATTCTATATAACAGATACATACATACATCACAAAGACACACATTCTGTAAAATGCAAATACATACATATAACACAAATACACACATTCTATACAACACATATACACACATTCTATACAACAAATACATACATACAACACAAATACACAAATTCTATAAAATGCATATTCACACATTCTGTATCACGCAAATACTACATATAACCATATATACACATTCTATAAACACAAATATACACATTCTACAAAGCACATATACACAGTCTATAAACACAAATACATATTCTATAAAACACATATACATACATATAACACAAATATACACATTCTATAAAACACATATACACACATTCTATATAAGACAATGTATATGCATACACACATAAAGTCCATTAAAACACACAAGTTTCCCATCCCAACAAACACACACTAAGTCACACACTCTCGGAAAAAGCACACACACACACATAGACACAGAAACCCACCACAAACCCACAGAACTTAAATTCACCCCAAACTTTCTCAAACTCAACCTCTAACCCAACATTTGGGGCTTCCCCTGAACTTTAGAGTCAATCCACATACACCTCTCCCCTCTCCACCCACCCACCCCACTCCATCCCCCCAAAAAAACACACCCGCTGAAGGAAAGGGGGTACAAATGTGCGTTAAAAAAAAACCTGACGGGACCACTTAATCAGATCTCTCCCTCAAAGGACAACGATTGCGATTGTCCAACCCCCCCCCCCCCCAACCCTAACCCTAACCATTTGCAAAATCGAAGTGCAAAATTGCAATTCCCCTGAACACTATCAAAACGACCCCCCCCCCCCCAAAACAGACCCCTCACCGCCACCACACAACCCAATATTGTCAAAACAAACAAACAATTGACCTAAACACGAGGCTCAGATCACCATAAACAGTCTATTAAGAAGTTAAAGTGGCATTAACGCGGCATTGCAAAATAGATCTCAAGACACTCCGAGATTTGTGATACAATTATGCACAATTATATTTACTGGGATCTCTCTTATAAAATATATTAAAAATATGGAATAAGACTGGGCCGACAATTCTGCTTGTTGTTAAATAGTCACAGAAGAGAAAGTGCTTGAATTAAGTCCAGACTGCACTTTCTCAAATTAGCAGATTGCACGGTAGAATTCAGTTTGCAGAAAATCCAGGTAGGGGAAGCAAATTAAAAACACTTTCAAAAATTGTACAGTACACATGCCCACACAACAACAACAAAACAACAGATTCAAAATATTCCGGGCAATCTCCAAAGCAGAAAACACAAGAGGACCACCATGAACACAGTGTGGGTTATTTTGTTATTATGTATAAACACACACACACAAAAAGATACACACACACACATCAAAAATCCAAACAAGCCACTAATATTACAGAAAGACTGGCTGACACCAGTGCACAGAATCAGAAATCTCTCGTCCACGTCTCGGCAAATATTGATACAACAACACAGAAATGAGACAGGATTGAGCAGCGAATCCAGAAGCAACAGCCAGGACCACAGCGGGGTTTTCCTGCCTTCTCGAGCCGGCGAGAGGGGCTCTCTGGGCGGCTGGGGCATTCAGATTGGCCCGGAGGGCTATAGCCAGCTCTCGTACCCGTACCTACCCTTTGTGCCATTGGCAAGCCTGTTTTTTTTAAAAAGGTATTCTTGGATTTTTTTTTGGTTCTTTTTTTTTTTGTTTTGTTTTGTTTGCAACCCCTTTTTTTTTATTGTGGAAAAACACAACAGCCGCTGTTTTATCTTCGGTGGAGATTACAACCTCATATCCCAGAGATTGGAAGGTTTTTCTCTCTGTGTCTCTCGGTCTCGATTATTGATACATGTAAAATGTTGTGTGGCTGGGAAATCTCTCTCTCTCTCTCTTGGTGCAAATGGCAATGAGGAAATCCCAGGTTTTAAAAAGCTGCCGAAAATCAGCGGTCCTCGGCGACTGGAGCCAGCGGCCGTCAAGTGGAGATGTTGGATCTGCTGCTGGATCCCCGAGCTTGTCTCCTCTCTCCGCTGTCCATCACACACCGAGCTGTCACTTTTCCGGATGAATAATGATCTAACCCGAGCAGGGAGAGGGAGAGGGAGGGAGGGTGGTGGTTGGCTGGGTGTGTTGTTGGGGTGGGGAGGAGGAGGAGGAGGAGGGGTGGGGGTGAGGTTGGGGGGGGGGGGGGGGGGTTGGGAGGGAGATAGAAAACCTCAGAGAGATTTCCTCCCTCCCTCCCTCCCCACACCTTTCGGAATCAGGTCAGCTTTCCAAGCAGATGGACACATCTCCCTCTCTCTCTCTCTCTCTTTCTCTCTCTCTCTCCCCCTATCTTTCTCTCTCTTTCTGCCTCTCCCTTTCTCTCTCTCCCTCTCTTTCTCTTTCTCCCTTTCTCCCTCTCTCTTTCTCTTTCTCCCTTTCTCTCACTCCCTCTCCCTTTCTCCCTCTCTCTCTCCCTTTCTCCCTCTCTCTTTCTCCCTTTCCCCTCTCTATCTCCCTCTCCCTTTCTCTCTCTCTCTCCTCTTCTCTTTCTCTCTCTCTCCCTCACTCTCTCTCTCTCTTCTCCCTTTCTCTCTCCCTCACTCTCTCTTTCTCCCTTTCTCTCTCTCTCTCCCTCTCTTTCTCTCTCCCTTTCTCCCTCTCTCTTTCTCTTTCTCCCTTTCTCTCTCTCCCTCTCCCCTCTCTCTCTCTCTCTTTCTCCCTTTCTCTCTCTTTTCTCCCTCTTTCTCTCTCCCTCTCTTTCTCCCTCTCTTTCTCTTTCTCCCTTTCTCTCTCTCTCCCTTTCTCCCTGTCTCTCTTTCTCCCTTTTCTCTCTCTCTTTCTCTCTCTTTCACCCTTTCTCTCTCTCCCCCCCCCTCTTTCTCTCTCTCCCTTTCTCCCTGTCTCTCTTTCTCCCTTTCTCTCTCCCTGTCTTTCTCTCTCTCCCTTTCTCCCTCTCGCTCTCTTTGTCCCTTTCTCTCTCTCTCTTTCTCTCTGTCCCTTTCTTTCGTTCTCCCTCTCTCCCCCTTTTGCCCTCTCCCTTTCTCCCCCTCCCTTTCTCTCTCTCCCTCTCCTTTTCTCCTTTCTCTCTCTCTCTTTCTCCCTCTCTCCTCCTTTCTCCCTTTCTCTCTCTCTTTCTCTCCCTCTCTCTCCCTTTCTCTCCCTCCCTTTCTCTTACTTTCTCCCTCACTCTTTTTAACCTCTCTTTTCCCCTTTCTCGCTCTCTTTCTTCCTCTCTCACTCTTTCACCCTCTTTTCCTCCCTCCCTCAGACTCTTTCTCCCTTTCTTTTCCTCCCTCCCTTTCTTTTTCTGTCTCTCTCTTTCTCCCTCTCTCGCCTCTTCTCTCTTTCTCCCTCTCCCTCTCCCCTTCCCTCTCTCTCTTTACCAAAAGCAGCCTCCTACTCCAGGCGAGTTCAATGTGTAAATTCCCAGAGCCGCTCTCGAACTCTCCTGCATCAGCCTAAAGTTTCACAATGAAGGGAGCCCTCCCGTTCCCTCAGTGCAAACTGAGGCAGAGGGAGAGAGGGAGGGGAAGAGGAGGAGGAGGAGGAGAAGAGGAGGAGAGGAAGAGGAGGAGGAGAGGAGGAGGAGAGGAAGAGGAGGAAAGGAGGAGGAGAGGAGGAGGAGAGAGCTGTCCTGATGTTTGGGCTTCTGTGCCCCTGAACTAGTGACTGTATGCTGCCAAGATGCTCTCACTCTGTGTCTCTCTCACTCTCTCTCTCTTTCTCTCTCACTCTGTCTCTCTCTTTCTCTGTGTCTCTGTCTCTCTCTCTCTGTCTCTCTCTTTCACTGTGTCTTTCTCTCTCTGTCTCTCTCTCACTATCTCTCTCTCTCTCACTCTGTCTCTCTCACTCTGTCTTTCTCTCTCTCTGTCTCTCACTCTGTCTCTCTCACTCTGTCTCTGTGTCTCTCTCTCTCTGTCTCTCTCACTCTGTCTCTGTGTGTCTCTCTCTGTGTCTCTCTCACTCTGTCTCTCTCTCTCTGTCTGTCTCTCTCACTGTGTCTCTGTGTCTCTCTCTCTGTCTCTCTCACTCTGTCTCTGTGTGTCTCTCTCTCTGTCTCTCTCACTCTGTCTCTCTCTCTCTCTGTCTGTCTCTCTCACTCTGTCTCTGTGTCTCTCTCTCTCTGTCTCTCTCACTCTGTCTCTGTGTGTCTCTCTCTCTGTCTCTCTCACTCTGTCTCTGTGTGTCTCTCTCTCTCTGTCTCTCTCACTCTGTCTTTCTCTCTCTCTGTCTCTCTCACTCTGTCTCTGTGTCTCTCTCTCTCTGTCTCTCTCACTCTGTCTCTGTGTCTCTCTCTCTCTGTCTCTCTCACTCTGTCTCTCTCACTCTGTCTTTCTCCCTCTCTGTCCTCTCACTCTGTCTCTCTCACTCTGTCTCTGTGTCTCTCTGACTCAGTCTCTCTCTCACTCTGTCTCTCTCTCACTGTCTCTCTCTCTCTCACTCAGTCTCTCTCTCGCTCTGTCTTTCGCTCTCTATCTCTCTCTCACTCTGTCTCTCTGTCTCTCTCCCTCTGTCTCTCTCTCACTCTCTTACTCTGTCTCTGTGTTTCTGTCTCTCTCTCTCTCACTCTGTCTCTCTCTCACTCTGTCTCTCTCTCTCTGTCTGTCTTTCTCTCTCTCTGTCTCTCTCTCTGTCTCTCTCTCTGTCTCTCTCTCTCTGTCTCTCTCTCTCTCTCTCCCTCTGTCTCTCTCTCTGTCTCTCTCTCTGTCTCTCTCACTCTGTCTCTGTGTTTCTGTCTCTCTCTCTCTCTCTCTCACTCTCTCTCTCTCTCTCTCACTCTGTCTCTCTCTGTCTCTCTGTCTCTCTCTGTCTCTCTCTCTCTGTCTGTCTCTCTCTCTCTCTGTCTCTGTGTCTTTGTGTATTTGCTCGGTGCAGTGTGATAACACTGTGCAGACCCGGAAATACAGACTCCGATAATAACTCTCCATTCAGATCCCCACAGATCAGGAACCCTTGTTAACAGCGTGTTAACCCTTACTGTGAGGGGCAAGGTCTCAGAGTGAGTGAACTCCAGTGGAAGCAACAGCAACTACTGTCTCCAGAGTTCAGCTTCTCATTAGCTGGCTGGGGAGGGGGTAGGTGGCGGGGGAGGTGGCTGGGGGGGGGGGGGTGATTTAGCAGCACACCCAGTGTCTCAAATGCCATTCGGTCTGGGGGCTGGGTACTGAGGGGAGGAGAGGGCTATGGAGGGGGGGAGGGGGGGGGGGGGAATCTCACAGCTTCGGAAAACCCAAAGATCGAGTTAAGAAGGGTCATTCTCAATGATCAGAGGCAGTCTCTCCACACCCCCCTGCCCCCATGTCTCGGTGAGCAAACTGCACACAGGGGGGGGGGGGGCAAAGCTACACAGGGGGCAACTCCAAAGGTGCAAGGCCCAGAAGTTCCTTTCTCGCGTTACACCGGCCTTTGCACAGGCTCCCCGGGCATTGCATTTTGATGCCGCCTCTCACAGAAGGGCAGGGTGATCCATCGGCCCATATTTCAAGGCACGGTGCCTTATTCCGAAGGTTTATCCCACGGGAGAGTGAACCTTGGGAGTGCGCGGATCATGACTGGGAATATCTGACACGAAACATTGAATTCAGAGTGCAGAAGGAGGCCATTCGGCCCATCGGGCCTGCTCCGACCCCCCCCCCCCCCCCCCCACCGGAAACAGAGAAACATGGAAAATAGAAGCAGGAGGAGGCCATTCGGCCCTTCGAGCCTGCTCTGCCAATCATTATGATCATGGCTGATCATCAGGTTCAATACCCTGATCCGCCTTCCCCCCATATCCCTTGATCCCTTTAGCCCTAAGAGCTGTATCAAATTCCTTCTTGAAATTACACAATGCTTTGGCCTCAACTACTTTCTGTGGTAGTGAATTCCACAGATTCACCACTCTCTGGGTGAAGAGATTTCTCCTCACCTCAATCCTAAGGGTTTACCCAGCGCCGGCCCTAGGGTTGCTGGCGCCCCGGGCAAGCTGAACTTCGGCGCCCTTGGGGTGGGGGCGGGGCCCGAGGGGGTGGGGGCGGGGGGTGCGTGGCCGGATGGGGGGGGCTGAAGGGGGGGCGGGGCCGGGGGGGGGGTGGGGGGGGGCGGGGGGGGTGGGGCTGAGGGGGGGGCGGTGGGCAGGGGGACCCGAGGGGGGTCGGGGGCAAGGGGGACCCTAGGTGGGGGCGGACCCGAGGGGGGGGGGGCGGACCGAGGGGGGGGGCGGGTGGGAGCGGGACCGAGCCGTGGGGGGGGCGGACCGAGCGGGGGGGGGGCAGCCCTGGGAGAGGGGGCGCCACCGCGCATAGTGCCGCTGGTTGGCACCATGCCCAACTGGCGCATGCGCGGGGACCCGAGTCCTCTTGGCGCCCCCTAGCACATGGCGCCCCGGGCGACTGCCCGAGTTGCCGGTGCCTTGAGCCGGCCCTGGGTTTACCCCTTTTCCTCAAACTATGACCCCTTGTTCTGGACTCCCCACACCATGGGGAACATTCTTCCTGAATCCACCCTGTCTAATCCTGTTGGAATTTTGTAAATTGCGATGAGATCGCCTTTCACTCTTTAAACTCCAATGATATGATCCGAACCAATTTAGTCTCCCCATATGACAGTCCCACCATCCCAGGTATTAGCCTGAAAGACCACCCCGCCTAGGCCCACTCCCCCGCCTATCCCCGTAACTCCATAACCCACCTAATGTACACATCTTTGGACACTAAGGGCAATTTATCACGGCCAATCCACCTAACCGGCACATCTTTGGACTGTGGGAGGAAACCGGAGCACCCGGAGGAAACCCACGCAGACGCGGGGAAGAACCTGCAGACTCCGCACAGTCACCCGAGGTCGGAATTGAACCCGGGGCCCTGGCACTGTGAGGCAGCAGCGCTGACCCACTGCACCACCATGCCGTCACTGTTTAAAAATAAAAGGTCGCTCATTTAAGATGGAGCTGAGGGAAAAATAATTTCCCTCAGGGGGGGCGGTGATTCTCTTGAACTCTCCGACTCAAAAGGAGGTGGAAGCAGATTTGGAATATTTTTAAGGCCGAGATGGATAGATTCTTGACGAACAAAGTGGGGGGGGGGGGGTGAAAGGTTATCGGGGGTCGGGGGAAGGTTACAGTCAGATCCGCCGTGATCCAACAGAATGGGGTAGCAGGATCAAGGCGTCGAATGGCCTCCTCCTGTTCCTATCTCATACGTTTCTAGTGTTTGCATGGTGTGTGTTACATTATGGGGGGGGTGTCACTAGTATACCCCCCACCTGTTTTTAGGTTCACTATTAGCATTCCCCACTGCCCCCCCCCCCCCCCGCCCCCCATTCCTTCGGTGTTTGCCTGCCTAGATATGAGGCTCCCAAAATCCTTCAGAGAAAAACTCTGAAGCGCAATTGTCACTGGCCCACATGGGGAAACATTGAGACGAGCGTCTGAAAGTTTGACGGGACCGGGTCGAGGGAGGTCACCGCGGACGCTGGAGAGTGTTGGGAATGCTCGGGCAGGGTCTGGCGGCATCTGTGGAGGGAGTGACAGAGTCGACGATGCCCCCCCCCCCCTTCCCCGTGATCACCTCCCCCTCCCCCCACCCCGGCGGAGGGTGGGAACAACAGGAAAACCCGTCCGTCACGGCGGGACCGGAAGATGCCCCCGCCAGTCAATGCCGGGCCGCCATCACTGCCGCAACCCACACCGTGTGTGTGTGTGTGAGTATGTGGGGGGGGGGGGGGGGGGGGGTGATGAATACCTTGCCCAACGTATTAGGTCACCAGTGCTGGAATTCTCCAGTCGTTGGGGATTCATGTTTTAAAAAAAATAAATTTAGAGTACCCAATGCGTTCTTTCCCATGAAGGGGCAATTTAGCATGGCCAAGTCCACCTACCCTGCACATCCTTTTGCGTTGTGGGGGCGAAAACCATGGGGAGAACGTGCGAATTCCACAAGGACAGTGACCCAGAGCCGTGATCGAACCTGGGACCTCGGCGCCGTGAGGCAGCAGGGCTAACCCACTGCGCCACCGGGCTGCCCTGGGATTCACGTTTAACGCCAGCAGCACAGAGACCCATGTCTTCGACCCCACTCCGTACCTGGGGGAAGGACACGGGTCCATTTGGGAAATCTGAGAGTTACGCTCAGGGCAGAATCCGCAAGGCGGTCAGCCAATCAACTAGCTCCCCTCAAAAAAAGGGCGGGATTCACCAACAAAGAAAGATTTGCGTTTGCACAGCTTCCTCCATGGTTGTCAGACAGGTTTGAATAGCTCACAGACAGCAACGGGTTAATGAGTACTTAATCCATTCTTGGTGATGTTGATTGAGGGATTTATGTTGGCCAAGGCACCTGGCGAACTCTCCGGGTCTTTTTCGAATAGTGTCACAGGGTGTGTCACGTCCACCTGGTCGGCAGTCCTCCAATCAAGCGCTCGAATCTCAGCCAGATTTTGTGACTGAGTCTCTGGATTTGTGTCTTGAACCCACGGTGTCTGGATCAGAGCAGGGCGCAGGCCAAAGTCACCCGCAATACATCCAATCATCCCTTGGTGTTCAAAGATGTGCAGGTTAGGTGGGGTTATGGGGTGACAGAGAGAGGACGGGGGAGTGGGCCAAAGTGGGGTGCTCTTTCAGTGGGTCGGTGCAGACTCGATGGGTTTTTATGGAATCTCTGGATCCAAAATGATTGAGCATTTTGCAAAGAAGATCAGAATCAGTGGTTAGCTCTGCTGCCTCACAGCTCCAGGGTCCCGGGTTCAATTCCAGCCTTGGGTGACTGCCCGTGTGGAATCTGCACGTTCTTCCCTTGTGTGCGTGGGTTTCCTCCGGGTGCTCCGGTTTGCTCCCACAGTCCAAAGATGTGCGGGTTAGGTGGATTGGCCATGATAAATTGCCCCTTAGTGTGCAAGGATGTGTAGGTTAGGTGGGGTTATGGGGTTATGGGGATAGGATGACAGTGTGGGCCTAGATAGGGTGTTCTTCCACAGGATCGGTGCAGACCTGATGGGCCGAATGGCCTCCTTCTGCACCGTAGGAATTCGATGGATCAGATTCGTCACTAAAGAGGCACTGAAACTCGCTATTGCCACCTAGTGCACCCTATCTTGGTGACATTGAACGACAAGGATTTCACATCACGTTGTGAGGCAGCAGTGCTAACCAATACACCACCTGCCGCCCTCGTGTGTCATTGATGAGATTTGAGGTGTAAGTTGTCTGCCAACCCAACAGTAAGAGTAAGTACTTTCAAGGAAAAGTAATAATTGGACACTCGGAATGAGAAGGAGCGATGTTCCATTCGTTCCACCGTGCCTCTCCTGGCCCTTTTAAGGAAATATCCAATTACCTAATCTACCTCCTCTTTGCCCATCATCCTGTACATTCCCCCCCTCCCCCCCACAAGAATTTGTCCGATTGCCTCAGGATCTGTTTCCAAAGCCCTTCCTGGCAGCATTCTACTCACACCAACACTCAGGGTAAAATCCATTCTCCTCATCTCCCCTCTGACTCCTCCACCAATGACCTTGAACCTGCGTCCTGGGGTTACCCATCATACAATCCCTGCAGTGCAGCAGGAGGCCATTCGGCCTATCGAGTCTGAACCAACCCTCCATAAAAGCCTCCCTGCCCGTTTCCATAACTGGTTGTCCCTGGAACAGGTCGCTAGTCTGTCGCCAGGCTTGAGGGGGCGCCACTCCACATCAAGCATGGCTGACCAGGAGTCTCTCCCGCTCTTACCGCCAGCCATTGGTGTGTAGATGCTCAGCCTCTTTGGCTGCGTTAAGAACGCATCTTCCTTGACCGTCAAGTCCTGGGGTGGGACTTGAAAAGGGAGCGTCTGGCTCAGAGGCAGGGTTGCTAATCCACTGCGCCACAAGACCTCCAATCGTTGTCTAGTGCCCCATCAAGTACTTCAACGCTGTCGAGCAAGGGAAACGCCAACAACAAAAGATGAAACGTCCACTTTACCAACTTCACTGCTCATCTATTCTTCTACTTTACTCTTCACTTTCTACCCTTCCTTGCCCTGCCCTGAGATGGTCCTCTCTCAATGCGATACCACCCAATGGGCAGGTGGTCCTGTGCATTGCCTGAATGACCATTCGTCATAGAATTTACAGCACAGAAGCATGTTATTTGGCCCATTTGCGGCACAGTGGTTAGCACGGCTACTTCATAGCGTTAGGGACCCAGGTTCGATTCTGGTCTCGGGTGACTGTCTGTGTGGAGTTTGCACGTTCTCCCCGTGGGTTTATCCAGGTGCTCTGATTTCTCCTCTCCTTGAAGGTTAGATGTGTTGGCCAAGCTAAATTTTTCCTTAGTGTCCAGGAATGTGCAGTTTTGGTGGGCTTATGGGGAGACGGTGGAGTGGGCCTGGGTGGAGTGCTCTTTCAGAGGGAGGGGGGGGGAGGGGGGTGGCGGTGCAGGCTTGATGGGCCAAATGGCCTCCTCCTGCAGTGTAGAAATTGTATGATTTTTTTTTTGCAATTTAGAGTACCCAATTCATTTTTTCCAATTAAGGGGCAATTTAGCGTGGCCAATCCACCTACCCTGCACATCTTTGGGTTGTGGAGGTGAAACCCACGCAAACACAGGGAGAATGTGCAAACTCCACACGGACAGTGACCCAGAGCCAGGATCGAACCCGGGACCTTGGCGCCGTGAGGCAGCAGGGCTACCCCACTGCGCCACCGTGCTGCCCGAAATTCTATGATTCTAGGATTCGATGACCTGGTCCATGCTCCAACAGCCCTCCTCCCCTCCCCAGGTGCTCTGGTTTCCTCCCACAGTCCAAAGAAGTGCCGGAGGGTCCCAGGTTCGATTCCCGCTCGGGTCACTGTCTGTGCGGAGTCTACATGTTCTCCCCGTGTCTGCGTGGGTGTCCTCCGGGTGCTCCGGTTTCCTCCCACAAGTCCCGAAAGACGTACTATTAGGTGAACTGGAGATTCTGAATTCTCCCTCTGTGTACCCGAACAGGTGCCGGAATGTGGCAACTAGGGGCTTTTCACAGTAACTTCATTGCAGTGTTAATGTAAGCCTACTTGTGACAATAATAAAGATTATGTTATTTTTACAAAAGGATGAGTGGAGATCTGATTGAAACATATACAATACTATCAGGGCTGGACAGACGAGATTCAGGGAGGGTGTTTTCCCTGGCTAGGGAGTCCAGAACCAGGGGACATGGTCTTGGATACAGGGTAGGCCATTGAGGACTGAGATGAGGAACAATTAATTCACACACAGCTTGGCGAACCTGTGGAATTCTCCACCACAGAAGGCTGTGGAGGCCAAGTCACTGAAAGTGTTCAAAAAAGAGATAGTTTAAGATTTTAATGGCGTGAAGGGCTATGGAGAGAATGCGGGAATATGTCATTGAGAGCAAGGATCAACCAGGATCCTATTGAATGGGGTAGCAGGCCCGAAGAGCCTCATGGCCTACTCCTGCTCCTCGTTTCTACGTTTCTGTCTCATGTGTGAGTCGGGCCATTGAGAGTCAAGTCACCATCCCATTTTTTTCAGGCTGTCCCAGTGAACTCTCACCCTGTATCCACGGTGTCATTAGGAATTTCTGCCTCGCCTCCCACCATCGGAGTCAGGTTCAATCTAACCTGGTAGAATGAGGTGGGATTTTTTTTTTAAATGTTCCTGTTCAAAAAACAGGACACCTGAAAATGGCTGATGTGAATAATGAGGTACGTATATATATATGTATTTATATATTCACATCTGGAAATACTCCACAGGGAGTCAGATAATCGCTTGCACAATGACATCATCCCAGACTTAGCTGTAGTGCAGGCAAATGTTCTAATCTCGGCTCCAACCCAAATCGCTGGATGAGATCATGCGTCCATCGACAATGAGTGGCCACTTCACACAGAGACTGTGCGAGAAGCCAGGCTGGTCGTGTTTATGACAGGAATGTCTCAATCGTCAAAGGCCTGGCTGTGTAGGCCCGGCCTAAATTGAGCCAACTTTAGCCGAGCGGTTTTTACTGCGGCTCCCGGTGGCCCGCTAGCCCTCGGCTAGTGGAGAACCCAGAAACTGATCAGGAAGAATAAACAGACTGGCGTTTATGCAGCGCCGCACACACACCTGCAGGGCGTCCCGAAGCCTCGGCCTGCGAGTGGGCCGCACGAGAGGCCCTCTTTCATCTCCGTGAGACCGCAGGATGGAAATCGGGGCTTGTTCGCTCACCATGACCCCACGGATAAGATTAAATACAAGTAATACACGCCGAATATTTCATAACGAGTTGTAGAAAATGCTCAATCATTTGTACATTAATAGAACTGTCACCAACTTCAAATGGTAAAAAAACAAATTAATATTTACACTTTGGAAGCAGAGGGAGCGCACGGCTCTCGCACTCAATGTTGTGAGCAATCAGCACGCCCCTCACTTCACCCGTCCCTCGCTTCACTCGTCCCTCGCTTCACTCATCCTCGCTTCACTCGCCCTCGCTTGACGAGCGAATCACTTCAGCCATACCGGCAGGAAAAAAAACTACACGGACGGGAATCAGAGGAATGTGGCGACCCCGCGCGTGGGCAACGGTCAACAAAATGTCTCATGGGGGCTGCACTCGGAGCCCAAATGGGCCGTATGTGCCCCCCCCCACCTCCCGCAGGTCTCCACCACTTGCTCAGTCACTGGATTACTTCAGAAGTGTGATGACTGGTTGTAATGTTGGAAATACGGCAGCCAATTTGCGCAGAGCAAGATCCCGTGAAAAACAGCGCGATAATGGCCAGATCATCAGCTTCCGTCACATTGACTGAGGGCTAACTATTGGTCAGCTCCCCAGGGATAACACCCATGATCCTCTTCAAAATGACATCCACTGAGAGGGAGACTTGACCTCGGTTTAACACAGAATTTCAGAATTGTTCCGGCGCAGAATTGTTCGTGACTCAGTACCATTCTCCTGCCTTTCCCCCCGCGCCCCCCTGCATATTGTTCCTATTCAAATAATCATCCAATCCCCTCTCGAAAGCCTCGATTGAAGCTGCCTCCTCCGCACTTCCAGACCGCGCATTCCAGACCCCATCCACTCGCTGTGTCAAATAGTTTTTAAAAATAAATTTAGAGTACCCAATTAATTTTTTCCAATTAAGGAGCAATTTAGCGCGGCCAATCCACCTACCCTGCGCATCTTTGGGTTGTGGGGACGAAACCCACGCAGACACGGGGAGAATGTGCAAACTCCACACGGACGTGACCCAGAGCCGGGATCGAACCTGGGACCCTGGAGCTGTGAGGCAACAATGCTGACCACTGCACCACCGTGCTGCCTGTGAAATAGTTTTTACATCGCATTTGCTCCTTTCGCAAATCACTTTAAATCTGTTGCCCTCGCGTTCCCGATCCTTTCCCGAGCAGGAACAGTTTCTCCCCGTCTACTCTCTCCAGCCACCCCTCATGATTTTGAACATCTCGATCAAATCTTCTCTCGGCCTTCCTCTCTCAGAGGAGAACAGTCCCAACCTCTCCAATCTCTCCTCCTCGCTGAAGTTTCTCACCCCTCGAACCGTTCCTGTAAACCTCTTCTGCTCTTTCTCCAATGTGTTCACATCCTTCCTGTAGTGTGGCACCCAGAACTGTCCACAATATTCCAGCTGAGGGCTAACTAGTGTTTTGTATAAGTTCAGCGTAACCTCCTCGCTCTTGTACTCTATTAGCCCAGGATGCTCTCTGCTTCATTAACTGCTCTCTCCACCTGTCCTATGATGTGGAGATGCCGCCGTTGGACTGGGGTGAGCACAGTAAGAAGTCTTACAACACCAGGTTAAAGTCCAACGGTTTGATTCAAACACGAGCTTTCGGAGCGCGGCTCCTTCCTCAGGTGAAGTGTCCTATGACCTTCAATGATCTGCGCACTAATACACCCAGGTACAAATTCTAATAGACATCACCTCAGGCTGCGCAGCACGCGCTCAGTAACTGTGTTCAAGTGTTCGGCTTCATTTTGACACCCTTGTTGTGAGGTTGGGACTTGAACCCACAGCCTCAGGGTGAAGGGGAGCTGTCCAGTGAGCCTCAGCTGTGCGGAAGGTTACGAGGTTATGCAGGCCTTGGAGGTATTTGGAAAGAAGATAAGGACCGGGATCCTCCGATCCCGCGCCACAATCGCGCTCCGGGCGAGGAGGGGGAGAATGACGTCATGCCCGCGATCGGGTCCGACGCCGCTCCCACGATTCTCCGGGGACCTGAGAATCGCCACTGATCGCGCGCAGCGTGCGCGGGTCGACGTGGCGCCGGTCGGGGGCCATTGAAGAGGCCCCCACGGCGATACGCCGCCGGCAACTGGCCCGAATTCCCGCCGGCCTGGTTCACTTATGGTTCCAGCCGCCGGAGCTCGGAGGGGCGGCTGCGGACCTGGTTTGCTGCCACCCTGGCGGGGGAGGGGGGGGGGGGGGGTTCCGTCACCCGCGGAAGCGTGGGGCCTCCAGGATGGCCAGGATTGCGATCGGGGCCACCTATCGGCGGAACGTGCGCGATTGGGGGGTGGGGGGTGGGGGGGTGTAGCCTATGTTTTCGATGCCCAGGGGAGTTGGCGGTGTTGTGGTATTGTCACTGGACTAACCCGGAGACGCAGGGCTAATGCTTCGGGGCGGACATGAGTTCGAATCCCAGGTGGTGAAAATTGAATTCAACAAAAATGCCCGCTGTGTGGGTCCGCCATGTATGTGGGGAGTCTGCACGTTCTCCCGTGTGTGCGTGGGTTTCCTCCGGGTGCTCCGGTTTCCTCCCACAGTCCAAAGATGTGCAGGTTAGGTGGATTGGGCGTGCTAAAATTGTCCCTTAGTGTCCAGGGATGTTTTGGTTAGGGCGGGGAGTGGGCCTAGGTAGGGTGCTCTTTCGAAGGGTCAGTGCAGACTCAATGGGCCAAATGGCCTCCTTCTGTACTGAGGGGATTCTATGATTTGACCTAGTATGGCAGAACAGAGATCTGGAAGAACTGGAGTCAATGGGGAATCAGAGGGAAAGTTCTCCACTCGATGGAGTCATACCTGGCACAAAGGAAGATGGTTGTGGTGGTTCCTCGGCCCATCTTCAGCTATTCCATCAATGACCTTCCCTTCCATCATAAGGTCAGAAGTGGGGATGTTTGCGGATGACTGCACAATGTTCAGCACCATTCGCCACTCCTCAAATAATGAAGCAGCCCCTGTCCAAATGCAGCAAGACCTGGACACCACACAGGCTTGAGCTGACAAGTGGCAAGTTATATTCGTACCACACAAGTGCCAGGCGATGACCATCTCCAACAAGAGAGGATCTAACCATTGACATCAATGGCATTACCATCGCTGAATTCCCCACAATCAGCATCCTGGGAGTTACCTTTAATCAGAAACTGAACTGGACTGGCCATATTCATACTGTGGCTACCAGGGCAGGTCAAAGGCTAGGAATCCTAGGGCGAGTAACTCATCACCTGACCCCCCCCCCCCCCCCCCCCCCTCACAAAGCCTGCCAATCATCTACAAGGCACAAGTTAAGTCAGGAGTGTGATGGAATACTCTCCACTTGCCTGGATGAGCGCAGCTCCAACAACACTCAAGAAGCTCGACACCATCCAGGAGAAAAGCAGCCCCACTTCCACAAACATTCACTCCCTCCACCACCGATGCACAGTGGCAGCCGTGTGTACCGTCTACACGATGCACTGCAGCGACTCACCAAGGCTCCTCAGATAACACCTTCCAAACCCACGACCCCTACCATCTAGAAGGACAAGAGCAGCAGATACCTGGGAACCCCACCACCTGGAGGTTCCCCTCCAAGTCACTCACCGTCCTGACTTGGAAATATAATCGGCCGTTCCTTCACTGTCGCTGGGTCAAAATCCTGGAACTCCCTCCCTAACAGCACAGTGGGTGTATCTACTGCAGCGGCTCAAGAAGGCGGTTTTTACGACCATCGGCAACGGTTTCACGGATATCGTTAGACTTTTAATTCCAGATTTTTGTTGAATTCAGTTTTCACCTCATGGGATTTGAACTCATGTTCCCCCCCCCCGAAGCATTACCCTAAGTCTCCGGATTAGTCCAGGGACAATACCACGTCACCGCCAACTCTCCTGGGCGTCGAATCGTGGCCAGCAGGCTTTCAAGCATCAACTCACAGATCCTTCCCACACAAAACAATGGCAGGTTCCAATAGCAGGAGAGATTTCCCGACTAACATCCATCCGCTCATTGAATCGGGCGGCTGCTTGCGTTGGGAGGTTGTGGGTTCAGTCCCACCGCGAACACTTGTGCCCATGAACTGGGCTGACACCCTAGGGCGGGGGGGGGGGGGTAGGACGGGGGGCAGACGCTGCACTGACTGGATGGCTGAACTGTGGCTCCCTCTGCCACTCTGACCCGGACGTGAAAGATTCCATAGCACCACCGGAGGAAGGGCGGGAGAGCCTTTTACCCCCAGTAGTTTGGTTCATCTTTTCCTCCTCAGCGTAAGAGACTTTTTGAGAAGGCGGCAGAAACATTTGTTTTGGTTTTGTGTGTCTGCGCTTGCACATCTATCGTCAGCTGAATGCCATTTCAAGCGAGAGAGCTCCCCGGTGGCTGCAGAGGTCAAATGCTGCCCCCCCCCCCCCCCGCTTCATTGAGTGCGTGACCTTGACCGTTCGGAGGTAACATTCTGCTGAGGGTTGAAAGAGAAGAGAAGGCTGCGGAGGCCACCAAGAAGGAAAGCAGAAAGGCTTTTGTTTTTTGAAGGCCCCATCGAGACTTTTGACCCCCCCCCACCACCCCCCCCCCCCCCTCCCACCCCACCACCACCACCCTTCTCAAGGCTGGTAACCGGAGTATTACTAATGTGGAGAATTCAAGGCCGCAGGGCAGCGCATGGCAACTGGACACGTTGCCATGGCAAACTGTAAACGGCACTGCTGGCGCAGAGCCAGGAAGCTACGCTGCGCAGTGCTTGAAGAGTGTGTTAAATCATCGACCCCCTGGGAGATCCTTACCTTATCTCACACTTGTTACGTCAAAGGTTGAGACGGTGAGGTAACCGCCCGGGGGACTCAGAAACTATCTGGGGCAGAGGCAGCTCCAGATTTCTGAGAGAGCGTGTGTCCTCCCCCCCCCCCCCCCCCCCTCCTCAGTGATGGTCAAAGCTCCTCCTTTTAAACAGGAGTCAAGGTCTAGGTGATGGTAATTGTGTAAATGGTTGACTTTCCGTTTAAATCGTTCGCGTTTCATGGAATCTCTCCCAAAGATTTGACGAGCAAGCGTCCCAGAGGTTCTGGCCAGTACCAAACCGTAGCTTTATAAGATCTCTTGTTAGGTCAGCTCTCTCTCTCTCTCTCTCCGGGCTTGACCATGTTCCCCGCCCCCTCCCCCTCCCCCCTCCCATCCCTTCTCTTTCAGCCCTGCTACCTCACAAACGGCCAAGGTCCCACTCAGTGATCCAGGGGCAGCGCTGACCCCTGGTACCATGTGCTTTCGTTGTCCAGCTGGACTTGGGCAACCTATCACGCCACCTCAAGGCGCTGGAGATGTGCCGCCAGTGGCACCTCCGCAGCCCTCTCCAGATTCAGTGGCAAGGCAGGCGGTCCAAAATGAGTGCCCTCTCCCCCAGGTCAACAGGCCCGGCATCAAGCGTTAATCACTCCAAGCCCACGCCACTGGGCAGGGTCATGGCCTTTGTGCGCCTGACACCGGAATACAGAGGACTGTTCTAGATGGCACTTGGTCCCAGCAGGCAACTTCCAGGAGGACGGCGGGAAAACTTTAGGGATGTCCTCAAAGCATAGTTGAAGAGGCCAAATATGTCCGCCAGCTCGTGGGTGCCCTGGTTCGTGATCGACCCAAATGGTGAAGGTTCGTTTATAAAGTTCCAAACATATCGAGAGATTTTTTCAGGAACACAGGGTGATGCACGATCAATAACCCCCGAAGCGAGATTGTAGGTCAATTGAAGGCTTTATTGAACTAGATGTTTCCCCCAGCAGCGCAGGTACAGAATGCAGCAGCTAGGGAACACAGACTCTTATACTCCGCCTTACTGGGCGGAACCAGCAGGCAGGCTTCACCAATGATCTTACAGTATCAGGTACCTCCAAGACCAATGATCTTACAGCATAAGGTACCTCCAACCTAGGTACCGTAATACCCCTAATACCGACTACCACACACTGGGTGCGATTTTCTACCTCCCCCCCAACTACCCACGCTTCGTGGTACTTTCCCGGCGGCTGAGGTGTCTCGCCATTGGCCTTCGGTGGGATCCTGCGATATTGCCGTTGTCCATGGCGACTTGAGAGGCTTGTCCGTCCCTCTGCCAGGGAATGTCTCAGCCATCTCGGAACTCATCGAACCAGAGCGGGAGGAAGTCGCCCTGGATCCTCGAGGGACTGTCCACTGGAGCAGGAAGTCAGCATCTTGACCTCTGAACTCATTTCTTGTCCGAAAGGTTGGCTGGTATGGCTGCCAATTGGGCGTCCCATCACCACCCCCCTCCCTTGCTCCTTTGTAACTCTTCTCAAAATAAATGCAACCATCCTGATATCAATGAGGCTGAAAGTTATATCATGATCACAGTCACTAATAGCCTCTGGAGTAAATCCCCACAGTTTGTGGGTTGGAGGAGTGAATTTGATTGGCAAGGAGCAGGTGGGCACTGGTGTTACCCAAGGTAAATGGACCTCCCTGCTGCACATAAGCTAAGATTCCATGGCCTGATTGTCCAGGCCACCACCCCACCCTTTGTTGTGATGGGAGGCAGTGGCGTTATGGTGTTATCACTGGACACGCAAACCAAAGGCAGAGGGGAGTTCTCCGGGGACCCGGGGTCGAATCCGGCTTCTGCAGACACAAATTTGAATTGAACAAAAATCTGGAATTAAATGATCAAATTGTTGCAATTGATAAAGAACAAAGAACAAAGAAAATTACAGCACAGGAACAGGCCCTTCGGCCCTCCCAGCCTACGCCGATCCAGATCCTTTATCTAAACCTGTCTCCCAGTTCCAAGGTCTACTTCCCTCTGTTGCCGCCCGTTCATATATCTGTCTAGACATCTTAAATGATGCTATCATGCCCGCCTCTACCACCTCTGCTGGCAAAGCGTTCCAGGCACCCACCACCCTCTGCGTAAAAAACTTTCCACACACATCTCCCTTAAACATTCCCTCTCTCACCTTGAAATTGTGACCCCTTGTAATTGACACCCCCACTCTTGGAAAAAGCTTGTTGCTATCCACCCTGTCCATACCTCTCATAATTTTGTAGACCTCAATCAGGTCCCCCCTCAACCTCCGTTTTTCCAATGAAAACAATCCTAATCTACTCAATCTTTCTTCATAGCTAGCACCCTCCATACCAAGCAACATCCTGGTGAACTTCCTCTGCACCCTCTCTAAAGCATCCACATCCTTCTGGTAATGTGGCGACCAGAACTGCATGCAGTATTCCAAATGTGGCCTAACCAAAGTCCTATACAACTGTAACATGGCCTGCCGACTCTTGTACTCAATACCCCGTCCGATGAAGACAAGCATGCTGTATGCCTTCTTGACCATTCTATCGACCTGCGTTGCCACCTTCAGTGTACAATGGACCTGAACTCCCAGATCTCTCTGTACATCAATTTTCCCCAGGACTCTTCCATTGACCGTATAGTCCGCTTTTGAATTAGATCTTCCAAAATGCATCACCTCGCATTTGCCTGGATTGAACTCCATCTGCCATTTCTTTGCCCAACCCTCCAATCTATCTATATTTTGTGTATTCTCTGACAGTCCCCCGCTATCTGCAACTCCACCGATCTTAGTATCATCTGCAAACTTGCTAATCACCAGCTATACCTTTGTCCAGATCATTTATGTATCACAAGCAACAATGATCCGAGCACGGATCTCTGTGGAACACCACTAGTCACAGTTCTCCATTTTGAGACACTCCCTTCCACCACTACTCTCTGTCTCCTGTTGCCCAGCCAGTTCTTTATCCATCTAGCTAGTACACCCTGAACCCCATACGACTTCACTTTTTCCATCAACCTGCCATGGGAAACTTTATCAAACGCCTTACTGAAGTCCATATATATGACATCTACAGCCCTCCCCTCGTCAATTAACTTTGTCACTTCCTCAAAGAATTCTATTAGATTTGTAAGACATGACCTTCTCTGCACAAAACCTATCACTGATAAGTCTATTTTCTTCCAAATGTGAATCGATCCTATCCCTCAGTATCTTCTCCAACAGTTTGCCTCCCACTGACGTCAAGCTCACAGGTCTATAATTCCCTGGATTATCCCTGCTACCCTTCTTAAACAAAGGGACAACATTAGCAATTCAACCAGTCCTCCGGGACCTCACCCGTGCTCAAGGATGCTGCAAAGATATCTGTTAAGGCCCCAGCTGTTTCGTCTATCGCTTCCCTCAGTAACCTGGGATAGATCCCATCCGGACCTGGGGTCTTGTCCACCTTAATGACTTTTAGAATACCCAAAACATCCCCCTTCCTTATGCCGACCTGACCTAGAGTAATTAAACATCCATCCCGAGCCTCAACATCCGTCATGTCCCTCTCCTTGGTGAATACTGATGCAAAGTACTCATTAAGAATCTCACCCATTTCCTCTGACTCTACGCATAAATTCCCACTTTTGTCTTTGAGTGGGCCAATCCTTTCTCTAGTTACCCTCTTGCTCCTTATATACGAATAAAAGGCTTTGGGATTTTCCTTAACCCTGTTAGCCAAAGATATTTCATGACCCCTTTTAGCCCTCGTTATTGCGCGTTTGAGATTTGTCCTACTTTCCCGATATTCCTCCAAAGCTTCATCAGTTTTAAGTTGCCGAGATCTTATGTATGCTTCCTTTTTCATCTTAGCTCGTATCACAATTCCACCCGTCATCCATGGTTCCCTAATCTTGCCATTTCTATCCCTCATTCTCACAGGACATGTCTGTCCTGCACTCTAATCAACATTTCCTTAAAAGACTCCCACATTTCAAATTTGAAAGTGGATTTACCCTTAAACAGCTGCTCCCAATCCACATTCCCTAGCTCCTGCCCAATTTTGTTATACTTGGCCTTTCCCCAATTTAGCACTCTTCCTTTAGGACCACTCTCGCTTTTGTCCATGAGTATTCTAAAACTTAGGGAATTGTGATCGCTACTGGTAGCAGTGGTTGGCACTGTTGCTTTACAGCGGCAGGTCCCAGGACTGCAACATGTTCAAGGAGGCAGCTCACCACCACCTTCTCAAGGGACAATTAGGGATGGGCAATAAATGTTTGTGCAGCTAGCGAAGCCAACACCCCACATATGAATGAGGATCTCGGCAATCAGATCCAGCCTCCTTACATGGCTCCCCAAAGTTTGGCCCAACAACGCTCTTAAGCCCCACCTTGAAAGAACACCTTTTAATGCACCCCCTGTAGACAGTCTACAGCTGGGGGGCGATGGTGGTGTGATGGTATTGTCATTGGATTAGTAACTCAGGATAATGCGGTAAGGTCCCGGGTTCGAATCCCACTATGGCAGATGGCGAAATATTAATCCAATAAAAATCTGGAATTAAAAGTCTACTGAAGCCATTGCCGACTGTCGTAATAAACCCATCTGGTTCACTAATGTACCTTTAGGGAAGGAAATCTGCCCAATCTAGGTCTACAGGTGACTCCAGGCCCATAGCAATGCGGTTGACTCTTGATTGCCCCCTGCTGGAATGGCCGAGCAAGACACTCAGTTCCAGGGCAATCAGGGATGGGCAACAAATTCAGGGTCCAGCCCAGCGAGGCCCACGCCGCGTGAATAAATGAAAGAAAGACAGAAGCCGATTGGCCCAGCGTGTCTGAATCAGCCAGCAGTCCATTTAACTGCAAATTGGTGTCGTGATCAAGCGTCAGCCTTGTCCAAGCCCCTCCCCCCCCGGCCCCCTGATCACCTTCACCCCAAATCCCTCATAAATCTGACAGATTCCTCGCATTGAACTGCTGGAAACATCACAGAAACAGGTGTAAACGGATTAAAGGATTAAGTAAGGAATCGGCTATACACGTGAGGATAATTATAGGGCAATTTGCACCTCAGCAGGATCCGACAAGGCCGAGGTGTGTTTAAATGCTGTAACCATGCAGTACAATCACAACAATAGATTATGTTTCTGAAGCACTCCTCAAATCCTCAGTAACGCCTCAAAGCGCTTTACAAAGAGGAATGAAACACTTGCATTTATGTAATGGCATCACTTCCTCAGGCTCCCCTCCCATCATCCCCCAGTTTCTCGGCAGCCGATGGATTGCTCGGGAAATCTCGTCATAGAACATGCAGTGCAGAAGGAGGCCATTTGGCCCATCGAGTCTGCACCGACCCGCTTTTATTTCCGGCAGATATGGAGACAGGGAAGGGAGGGATGGCGCCTGAACCCACGTTTGAACCGGGGGAGGGACAAGGCACTGAGGGAGGGCACACCGGAGGGCGAGGGCACAATGCCTGAAGGATTCGCCAGGCGGTGCCCATATTGCTGCCCCTGTGATGCCAGATTACGCACCCTGAAGGAGCAACCCGCCCTCGAGGCCTGCGTCAAGGCCTATGGCGTACAGGAGCATGCAGGCATACAAATTAGGAGCAGGAGGAGGCCATTTGGCCCCTCGAGCCTGCTCCACCATTCGATAAGAGCACTAATCTGATCAGACTCCCTTTGTTAGTCAAGAATCTATCTACCTCTGTCTCAAAAATAATCATTGGCCCTGCCCTCATCCCTCATTGGCCCCGCCCTCATTGGCCTCGCCCTCATCCCTCTTTGGCCCCGCCCTCATCCCTCATTGGCCTCACCCTCATTGGCCACGCCCTCATCCTCATTGGCCCCGCCCTCATCCCTCATTGGCCCCACCCTCATCCCTCATTGGCCACACCCTCATTGGCCCCACCCTCATCCCTCATTGGCCCACCCTCATCCCTCATTGGCCACACCCTCATTGGCCCCACCCTCATCCCTCATTGGCCCCGCCCTCATCCCTCTTTGGGAAAGAAGATTCCAGAGATTCACAACCCTCCGAGAGAAGAAAAATTCTCCTCGTCCCCTTCTGAAATGGGAGACGCCCTTGGCTGCAATTCTCCGGCCGTTCACTAGGTGGCGGAATTCTCTGGTCGTGCCGGTAACGCAGCCCCGCCATTGGCAAGCGGTGGGGTGGTGCGGGGGGGAATAGAGAATCCCGCCATCAGCGAGCACCGCACCACGTCCCGCTGTCGATAGGGACGCGAATGGAAGGCCGGAGTATCCCCTCCTTCCCTTATCTTTACGTTAGCACGGTACCACAGTGGTTAGCAATGTAGCTTCATAGCGCCAAAGTCCCAGGTTCGATTCCCAGTTTGGGACATTGTCTGTGCGGAGTCTGCACGTTCTCCCCGTGGCTGCGTGGGTTTCCTCCGGGTGCTCCGGTTTCCTCCCACAAGTCCCGAAAAACGTGCTCGTTAGGCGAATTGGACATTCTGAATTCTCCCCGTGTACCCGAACAGGCGCCGGAATGTGGCGACGAGGGGATTTTGACAGTAACTTCATTGCAGTGTTAATGTAAGCCGACTCGTGACACTAATAAAGATTTATTATTATAAAATTGCAAAGCCCTCGTTCTAGCCTCTAAGGGTAAACATCCTTTCCGCCTCCAACCTGTCAAATCCCCTCAGGATCTTGGACCGTTTAATAAGATCACCTCAACCTTCCAAACTCCAAAACAATTCAGGCCAAAACTGTTCAAATCTTCCTCGTAAAACAGTTCCTTAATCCCAGGTATCGGTTGAGTGAACCTTCCCTGAACTGCTACCAATGGATCTATATCCTTCCTTAAATAAGGAGACCAAAACTGTAGATGTGGTCTCAACAACGGCCTGGAACGAAACATCCCAACGTTTATATTCAATTCCCCAGGCAATAAATTACAGAATTCAATATGCTTTCCTAACCGTTCGCTGTATTGGAAAGCTCACTGCAGCGCAGTGCTCTTGTTCCTGAACTTCTTACGGGCAGCATGATAGCACAAGTGGATAGCACTGTGGCTTCACAGCGCCAGGGTCCCAGGTTCGATTCCAGCCTCGGGTGCTGTGGTGATATGCAGCACTGTAGATACACAAGGGGTTAATGTAAGTACACGTAGACTAGCTAGACACTAGAGGGAGCACCAGAGACACGACACACAGACACTCAACCAATAGGTCAGTAAGATAGGACACGACCAATGGGCATTCACGATACACACAGAGGTGACACTACCACAGGAGGGCATGACACCAACCCATATATAAAGGACACAGCACACATGATCTTCCTCTTTCCAGTGGAGACACTCAGTGAGTACACACACAGGGTTGATTCAACATCACACCCACCACGTGGATTGTAGCAGACTGGTTCGTCAGTCTGAGTAGCTATAGAAGGATTAACAGGAGAGGTGAATCCGAGTAGGAGAATTGTAAATAGTTTAATAAACGTGTTGAAGTTATCTCCACGTCTGAACCTTCCTTTGTCAGAATGAACATCAAGGAAGCAGCTTATACTACGCCAAGAGCATAACAAGACATAGTACCAGTTGAGTGTCTGTGTGTCGTGTCTCTGGTGCTCCCTCTAGTGTTTAGCTAGTCTACGTGTACTTATATTAACCCCTTGCGTATCTATAGTGATGCATATCACCACAGGTGCCTATGTGGAGTTTGCTTTCTCCCCTGTGTCTGCGTGGGTTTCCTCCGGGTGCTCCGGTTTCCTCCCATAGTTCAAAGACGTGCGGGTTAGTGGATTGGCCGCGCTAAATTGCCCCTCCATGATAAATTGGCCTGCTTCTCTGCTGTGAACCCAATGTAAACTAACTAATATTTCTCCAGAAGGTGCACCCATGGACAAGTCAATCAATCTGCCGTTTTAATCGAGGGTAGCAAGTCGGGAGGCAAGTGCAAAACCGGCCAATTCCAAAATGAGATAAAATCAGTTATTATAAACTATGTACAGGCTGTAATTTAGCGACCCTTTTGGAGAAGGGCAGAATTGTTCAGACAAATGTGGCATTTGAATCAGAAAATAATCCCTGAATTCACTCGGGGATCAATGCCGAGATTGGCAAACAAAATGGAGGCTCCGGATTGAATCTCCAGTTTAGGATGGAGGGCTGGTTGGGGGGGGGGCCATCGATTGGATTCTCTGTGTGGGCAGGAGGAGAGGGCAGGGTTTGCTCATTGCTACCCCGCCCCAGCCCTGTCACCAATGCAGTTGGGTGAAGGCAGGGATTGGGTTTGCCTCCAATGACCCCGATAGTTTACAGCGCTCCCCGAACCCGTGGCTGCCCCCACCCATAAGGACAGCAGACGCAATGGGACATCATCACCTCCTTGATCCCCTCTCAGTCTGACTTCGATTTACGTCGGTTTGCTCATTGAGAATGTCATAATATACACACAAGTATATGGTGATGCATCGACAGACATTGACTGACACACTGAACGACCAATCAACAACAGAACGCAGCAGCCAATCACCAGACAGGACACGGCCACTATAAAGCCAGAGGGCACTAGTTTTCCCGCTCATTCGGGATGCAGCCTCTGAGACAGCCAGAGCCCGTGATCAGCAACACAAATATCTACCGTGTGCGCAGTATAGTCTGGTCAGGTTAGCCTCAGGTCTCCAGTCAACCTAACATCGTGTCGACCCACAGTGCAAGTATGTTTAACAGCTCATAGTTAAATAAAATAGAGTTGTACTTCAACAAGTGTTGGTAGCCTGTCTCTCTGACTGCTGCTCTGGTAAACGCAGTCCTCGCAGACCCAGCATACCCAACACATCAAGAAGTATGACAGGATCAGAATAAAGTAACGGCAATAGTTTCACCATTCCCCTCCCCCCCCCCCACATCTATAGTGACATCGCCACAGTCCCAGATGACCAGAGGCTGCTTTCCCCTTTTGGAGGGGGGAGGGGGAGAGCTGACTGGTGGTGATTTAACCTGAGGGCCAGCACACCTCAGGCAAGGGGCAAGGGTGGGAAGGCAGGGCCGACATGGATAACCTCAGCCGGTACGGGGAATTGAACCCACGCTGCTGGTCTCGCTCCGCATCACGAGCCAGCCGTCCGGCCAACTGAGCTAAACCGGCCCAGAACCATCAATGCAAATGTTCCAGACGTTTCCGGGATTCCTCGGCCTGGTAAGGGTTAAGAATCAGCCTTCCGATCCCGGCCAGCAATTCCGAGTGGAGCGTTATTACAGAGAGAAGCACTTGTGCTGTAGCTCTGCCCGACCACATACTTTTCCAATTCCGAGAGCTAATGGCTCCCTTATTCGATGTTCAAGCCATTTGGGATGCCAGGACGAGAATGTTTAGATCTGATTACAAAAACTGTTGGATCTGTCCTTGTTTCCATTTTCTACCTTTCCCCCAGCTGATTCCGTGGATTGCAGAGGTAATGCAAACCGTCTGGTTTTGATTCAGCCAATGACTTTACAGAGCAAGGTGGGGGCGGTGGGGGCGTGAGTGGTGGGGCGGGGGTGGGGGTGGGGGGGAAACAGCTGTGCACCCAGACAGAAACTCCCTCTATGTTCTCGATACAAAATCTAAGAATTGCATTTTTCAATACTCCAACTTGCTCCTGTCCTTCCCTGACTCTGCGCCCCCACGTTGGGGCCTTGTCCTTTGACGATTTGGTAAGAAAGGACTCGCATTTAAATATCCCCCTTCACACAATACCATAAGACAAAGGAGCAGAATTAGGCCACTCGGCTCCTCCGTTCAACCATGGCTGATATGTTTCTCCCCCCGTTCTCCTGCCTTCTCCCATAACCCCTGATCCCCTTATTAATCAAGAGCCTATCTATCTCTGTCTTAAAGACACTCAGTGATTTGGCCTCCACAGCCTTCTGCGGCAAAGAGTTCCACAGATTCACCACCCTCTGGCTGAAGAAATTCCTCCTCATCTCTGTTTTAAAGGATCGTCCCTTTAGCCTGAGATGGTGTCCTCTGCTTCTAGGTTTTCTCACAAGTGCAATCATCTTCTCCACATCCACTCTATCCAGGCCTCGCAGTGTCCTGTAAGTTTCAATAAGATCCCCCTCAGGGATGTACTTGAGGCTGTATCAGGCTGTATCAGGCTCTGTTCGGACCCCATTTGGAGTATTGTGAGCAGTTTTGGGCCCCATATCTAAGGAAGGATGTGCCGGCCTTGGAAAGGGTCCAGAGGAGGTTCACAAGAATGATCCCTGGAATGAAGAGTTTGTCGTATGAGGAGCGACTGAGGGATCTGGGTCTGTACTCGTTGGGCATTTAGAAAGATGAGGGGGGATCTTACTGAAACTTACAGGATGCTGCGAGGCCTGGACTGAGTGGATGTGGAGAAGCTGATTACACTTGTGTGGAAGGCCTGCCTGGGTACGCCGGCACTGAGTCCAAGATCTTTTAAGAAGCAATAAAACAAGAAAAATGCCGTCTAGTCCTCAATCCGCACACTCCAACAAACCCCCGATGCCCGATCCATGCCAGCCAATGGCATCTCATGCCCTTTAACCACCCCCTTGGCCCCCACACTCCCTCTGCCTCTCTATCCTCCCTCCACAGCCCTTTGTAGCCCCATGCCAACTTTTAGCCAACTCATCGTAATCCATAAGGCCTCACCATCACCCTTTGCCCTTACCTTCCATGCCAACCCACCCAGCATTCACCCTAGACACGCCTCACAACCCATGCTAAGATTAAATAAAATGAAGTTCTGAGTATCTGCTGCAGACTTTCGCTTTTACAAAAGGACTCATTTATACAAAAAAAATTGCGCCGTTTAAATTCCTTCCACGACATCCTTATGAAAAGAAACATTTGATTCAAGCGCTTAATCCCTTATAAAAACAAACGTTTGATTCAACTGTTTTGGACTCACAGCAACAGGAGTTGGCCATTTGGCCCATCGAGCCAGCTCCGCCACTCAATCCGATCATGGCCGATCTTCGACCTTCCCCGTGCTATCCCCATATCCCTCGGTGTCATTGGTCTCCAGAAACCTATCTACCTCTGTCTTGAACATCCTAGATGACTGAACTTCCACCGCCCTCCAGAGTGAAGAGATTCTGTGAGGGACGCGTCGATGATTCAGTGGGCACTTTCCAGTTCTCATCCATTGGCTTGGTCTCTGGAAAGTTGGTGAAACGTTGTTCTTGTCTCCTGCACAGCTCGGCTCTCAAAGGAATCGCTAACGATACCTGCCACTATGGCACTTGCCTTGATTGCTTTCGATGCAATGATGTTTCGACGCAGTATTCCCACAAAAAGACTGAGCAATTACTTATTCCAAAAATCAAAGGAGGACATGTGGGAAGAAGAATATCCGTTATGTTCCCAGTTCCATTGGTGTGTCGCCTGGTGGTAAAGTTGACCATGTGTGTTAACAAGCAGTCTCTACTATTCATTTTTGACCCCCACTGCCCCCAGCAGCCCCCCGCAAGAGGGATTTGCTCAATGATCCCAGGATCAGTAGTCCATCATGTCTTGGGTAAGATGTTGGGCACGGTTTCACCGCCTGGACGCGCCTGGTGAAAACCCGTGCCAGCCAGTTCGATCGCGGGCCGACCTCAATCGCCAAGCTCCCCAGGCGCTAAGTGGTTTGCGATTGCAGCGGCTCGCTCCCATTGGTGGATTCTGGAACTCGTCTGGGCGCGGCGACATTCCGTTAATCACCACTTCAGGCCCATCACCATCTCATTAGCGAGATGGTCACCGCACCCAATGGCCTCCTGGGATCGAACTGGCTCGCCAGCGAGAGGTCCCGCGGGCGATGGTTCGTGCTGGTCCGCTCAAACGGAACAGCACTTGGGCGGTCAGGGGGAGGGCAGGGTGGCACCGCTCTGGCTCTCCCCCCCCCCCCCCCCCCCGACAACCGGACACTTTGAAACTACTCGGCTGGCACCATAGCACAGCCACCCTGGCAATGACAAAGTGCCAGGTTGGCACTGCCAGGCTGGCAGGGGCACTGCCAGGGTGTCAGGGCAGCAGTGCATGGATGCCCGGGTAACACTGCTATGGGTGGGGCCTGAGGTGAGCCATGTGAAACGTGGAATGAAGGGTGTGTGGAGGGTGTGGGTATGTGTGTGAAGAGTGGGTATGAGGGGTCTCCAGGTGGTTTGGGAAGGTGAAGAGTTGGGGGTCCCAGAAAGAGGAGTCCGAAAGTGGGGGGGGGGGGGGGGGGTGGGGTGATGCCCTGAAATGGGAGGCCTCAGACTCATTGACCCCCGTAGTGGTGTGTCTGTACTTGGTGGGGGGGAGGGGGTGTTGAGGTAGTGCCCAAATGTGTGGGGGGGGGGCATTGCCCATGGGTGGCGAGTCAAGGACCCACAGGCTCACCTCGGGCACCCTTTCGAATTGGCGGCCCAACCGCTGAGGAGCCGGTTTGGCCAACGAGCTAAACTCCCCGGTGACAAAAATAATGGGCTCGCCCAACTGGGAACACGCAAGGGTCCGGAAATAGTCTAAGGGCCATCGATAGCGGCCAGCAGCCCGCCAACACGGCTGGCGAGGAGCTCGCGGGAAATCCCGCTCGCTACGGCACTTAGAACTTGTCCCGTTGAATCGCATCCAATTATTCCAAACTATTTTTTTTTTTTGGGGGGGCAGCGCGCGGGTCACGGGGTGCGCAGAGCAAGGGAGCCACAAGGGGCGGCACCTTCTGCCACCACCACTCCCCCACCGGTGGCATAATTTCCCACGATGGAGGTAGCGCCCCCCATTGGCCGCATGCAGGATCTTCAAGGCCCGCCGATGTCCAAGGCGTTTGGTGTGCCTCGCCCCGTCCAACACGCTGGTAAAATCTGGCCCAACGTCCGAGGCGAATCCAAACAGCATTATCTTTGTGCTGCAATATTCCCGCTCCGGTTCAGATTCCAGATTGAGGTGATTGAAACCTCCAATCGCCCCACAGGCAGGTTTTTTTTTTTTGCGATTTACTTTTCACGTCTGGATTATTTTGGGAAGCACTTTCAATTCAACAAAAAAAAGATGGTGAGCGGCTACTTTAAGCAGGGAGAAGACAAAATATTCTCAGCTGAACTCTCGCTACATTCCAGCAACTGGGAACAACATTCGATGAGGGAATGGGAGAGGCGGGAATGAGTTACAGATCGGAATCCAGCTGAGGGGGAAGGGGGGGGGGCAGAATGGGGGAGGGCGGATCTTGGCTGGTTTGCATAGTTGGTGCTTATTTGGGATGGCTGCACTGCCTGATTCACGTGGAGTTATTCCCCACGTTGAGGGGTCACCAACCGGTCGAGTTCCTGAGACATCCACGTGGGGAGAGCTCCTCTTTTTGCCAAACAGAGATGAGGAGACAGATCTTCACCCAGAGAGTGGTCGGCCTGTGGTATCCATTGTTGTGTTATGTACTCTGGGATAACACAGGCTGCAACTCGATGCAGCTTTGACCAAAAGATATCCAGACTTTGAAGTAAGTTCAATGTGATTTATGAACCATTAGCATGGTTCTCTATGAGTTCGACTCTCCTGCTAATCTTGCTATAGTAACTCAGTCTAACTAACCAGTCTGCTCTAAGCCACGTGGTGGGTGTGATGCTTCTGATCTGCCCCTGCCCTTCTCGCTAAGTGTCGCCTGTGGAAAGAGACAGAGCATGTATGCCCTGTCCTTTTATATGGGTTGTGTAATGCCCCTTGTGGTAGTGTCACCTCTGGATGTCTTGACTGCCCATTGGTCGTGTCCTATTCTATGTGTTCATTAGCTGTATGTCTGCATGTCATGACGTCTCTGGCTCCCTCTAGTGTTTACTTAGTCGTAGTGTATTTATATTAACCCCTTGTGTATTACAGTGATGCATATCACCACATTCATCACCACAGGAAGTAGTTGAGGCTAAAACATTCATTTTGATCATGGTTGATCATCAAATTCAATAGCCTGATATTCAATAGGCCAGGTTCCCGGCGTCGAGGTTCACTTGTGCTTTATAAAAATCGTGAAACCCGGGGCGGTTGCTGAGGGAGAGAGGAGGATATGGAAAGTGTCCAACAGCGCCAGAGTTTGCTGACACTTGTACCGCTGGCTGGGGGGGGGCTTCTGCCAGGATCTGCGGGAGTCGCGGGGTGGGGGGGTGGCCAGGAGGAGGGCTGTGAGTAGACGGCACGGAACACCATTCCCCAGCCGGCAAGGCAGCCATGCAGCTGCGCACGCCGCTGACAGCCCACTGCGAACTTAGTGCCGCGGATCGTATCGATGTCCCCCTCAGGGCACCCCACTTGGTGCCCTCTGACCCCAGCCGGCCCATCAGCTGGATGGGCGTCCTCCAGCACAACCAGTGCAACCTTGTTGGCTGGGTGAGTGTGTGGGGAGTGCAATGTGTAGGTGCGGCTGCAGCTCGTCAGCCTCCTGAGTATCGATCACGGACCTGGCGAATCCCGCACCGTTTTTCATTGGAATCGATTGTGTTCCACGTGGCGCCGGTACTAGCCCCTTAATAGAAGCCAAATGGGTCCAGGTGTGGCGCCAGTTTTTCTGTCGTGGACAAATTCTGTGTTGGTGTCAACACTCAATCTCGGAAACGGAGAATCCCGCCCACAGGCCGCAACCACTTCCTGTGGTAATGAACTCCACAGGCCGACCACTCTCTGGGTGAAGAAATGTCTCCTCATCTCTGTCCTGAATGGTCCTCAGACTGTGGCCCCTAGTTCTGGATACACCCCAATCAGCGGGAACATCCTTCTTGAATGGCGAGGCAGACTGGAAGGGCTGAATGGCCTACGCTTGCTCCTATCTTCCCTGCGTCTAGGTTCCTCTTCACGCAGAAACAGAAAGAGAAAATGGTGAAGGATGAGATACAGGAAACTCAAACCTTCTAGAAAACTCCGCCTCAGTGCTTTAGCCATGGTGTCCAGCTGAAGTCAATCGCTGATTGAAGCATTGTCGGATGTCAACGCAGCGCCTATAAGCGGTCACTTAGTGAGGTAAAGGGACATCTACGCACTCGCGCACTCGATCATTCCAGGAATAATTGTAGCTGACTTCTATTTTAACACTCGCATTATTTACAGAACCCAGGAGAGGAATAGATGCCCCTCATGACTCATTAAGGTGCAATCTTAAGCCCCCAAAATATCTCTGTGACAAAATCCTGTGTCCCAGATTCACGAATAGCTATCTTTAGGAATTGATAATTCGCATGAAATGATAAATAGAGCTCGACCAAAAGCGATGTAAGAAGCTGCTCTCGTGCTGTGATCACGGTTCTGAGCTGACTGGAGAAACAGCTGCAGTTCCGAACGGGGTTTTTCTGCTGTTATCGCCGTCGCCGCCGGAGGATCTCGATCCCTCACGGCAGTTCAGTTCTGTGAATGTTGCGCCTATCGCGTTGTGCGATTGGGATCTAATGGGCCAATTTGGCCTTTGCGGGCACCTGGTGTCAGTGAGGGGGGGCCTCGCAGGACTGAGAGGACCCAGCCAGATGCCTTTTTTTTTAAATTTAGAGTACCCAATTCATTTTTTTCCAATTAAGGGGCAATTTAGCGTGGCCAATCCACCTAACCTGCACATCTTTTGGGTTGTGGGGGTGAAACCCACACAGGCACGGGGAGAATGTGCAAACTCCACACAGACAGTGACCCAGAGCCGGGATCGAACCTGGGACCTCGGCTCCGTGAGGCAGCAGGGCTAACCACTGCGCCACCACGCTGCCCAAAAGCAGAGCATTTATGTCGGAAGACAAGGAAGAGGCCGAAACCCACCTGGTTACAAAAATAAATAATGAAACCCCTCAGTGGTGAAAGCCGAACCGTTCGCTGGCACCAGAACCTCTGGCAACCCGTGGTTGGCAAACGCCTGCCGCGATTTCTCTATTGTCGCCATCGAGGCTGTGGATTTGATCACATGCACATCCATCCATCTTGGATGGCCGCCGACGATGATAAGGAACAAGGCTCTTCGAAAGGATCCCCCGAAATCGAGATGGATCCCTGCCCACGGTCGCACTGGGCCACTCCCAAGGGTGTAAATGGGCTGGCGGTGGTAGCTGCTGCAGTTGGCATATTGCTTGACCACACGGTCAATGTCCTTGTCCAGTCCTGGCCACCAGATATAGCCATGGTGTGGCGATGCCGGCGTTGGACTGGGGTGAGGAAGGAGCAGTGCTCCGAAAGCTAGTGTTTCAAACAAACATGTTGGACTTCAACCTGGTGTTGTAAGACTTCCTACTGTGTTTACCAGATATAGCAGCATGGAGCGTCTTAATCTTGGTCATGCCAGGTCATGCGCGTAACTCCTATAGCAGCGCCACCCCTTGGCTGGGAGGGGGATGACGACTGCTCTTGTTCCCCGCAACTACGGTCCACCCCCTACACTCTATGGTATGTTTGTACTATGGTAATACTGTGCCATCCGTGATGAGTGGGGGGTGAAGGGCATTCCCCAGTAAGAGAGACAGGGACAGCATGGTAGAACACTGGTTAGCACAGTTGCTTTACAGCGCCAGGGTCCCGGGTTCGATTCCCGGCTTGGACCACTGTCTGTGCGGAGCCTGCACGTTCTCCCTGTCTCTGCGTGGGTTTCCTCCGGGTGCTCCGGTTTCCTCCCACAGTCC
This sequence comes from Scyliorhinus canicula, assembly GCF_902713615.1. Lineage (NCBI taxonomy): Eukaryota > Metazoa > Chordata > Chondrichthyes > Carcharhiniformes > Scyliorhinidae > Scyliorhinus > Scyliorhinus canicula. The sequence continues at coordinate 10,223,385 of NC_052172.1, forward strand.
AAAGATGTGCAGGTGAGGTGGATTGGCTATGCTAAATTGCCCTTCGTGACCTAAAAGGTTAGGAGGGGTTATTGGGTTACGGGGATAGGGTGGAAGTGAGGGCTTAAGTGGGTCGGTGCAGACTCAATGGGCCGAATGGCCTCTTTCTGCACTGTATGATCTATGTTCTATGGTCCTTGAGTCCTTGTCCAGCTTCAACTGTTGGTATGCGTAGTCCATGTCAAGTTTGGTAAGTCTTTGTCCTCCTGCTAACTTTGAGTGTCGGTCCTCAATTTGTGGGATTGGATGACCATCCAGCTTGCCCACTTGGTTCGATTAATTTATTTTCGCCGCAGATGCGAATTGTTCCATCTGGTTTCACAACAGGAACAATAGGTGCTGCCCAATCTGAGAACGGTACTGGCCTTACTATTCCCAACTCTGCTAAACTGCTTCAGCTCTGCCTCGACTCATAGATGCAAGGCGTAGGCCACAGGCCGAGATCTATAAAATCCGTGGAGTCTAAGTTAACATATAGATCTTGACTTTGACACCCTGTATTTTCCCCAGTTCATTATGAAAGACCTCTTGGTATTCCCTTAGAACCTGTGGGAAACAATCATCTGTTGTGCTCAAGATTGCCGGCCAATTTAATTTTATCTGGCTCAACCAATCTCTTCCCATCAGGCTGGGCCCCCAGCTCTTCACAATGATGATAGGTAGCTCGGCCGATTGATGCCATAATATCACAGGTGCGGATGTAGATCTCAATATTGTTAAGGAATCTCCCCTGTATGTCGCTAATCTTGCCGAGGTGTCTTCCAACTTCATTTCTTGGGGACATCCCTTCAAATATTCCCATCACAGTGGCAGAAGCTCCCGAACGGAGCGGAAGGCCATTGACAAATAACGCAATTACGATGGGGGCTGATTTATACATACTTACATTATTTAACTAACACCACGAGCCTGTCTCGGAGTCGCTCTGTTAGTCACTCTTTATATCACAACCTTGAGTCGGAGTTGTTTTCTTTCTGTGCGACACATGTGGATGTGGCCCCTCTGGTTGCCTTCGAAACACACCGCGCTCTTAAATCTATACACTTCTCGATGGGCCGAATGGCTTCTTCCTGCGCCGGAGCAATTCTGCGATTCTGTGAGGCGGGGGGTTTGGGACAAGTGCCTGGCGACGCGCACGCTCTCTCTCCTCTCCCTGCCCTAGCGCTGGCACCGATGGGGCAGCCAGCCGATACCCGTTTAGGTGCCCCCTGCTCTGGGACCATCACTGGGCAGTCTCACCTTGGTCGAACTCCCCCTAGTGGTGGCACTTATTCCCAATGCTTTCGGGGGCAGGTTAAAGCCCTGTACCTTAACACAGCCTGGCCCAGCTTTGGGAGTGAGACACTGACGCTGCCTGGAAACCTTATTCCTTCCCAACCGAAAAGAAAATACTGACATCTGCGCGTCTTACAGATTTATACATGAGAGTGAGAGCAGTAATAAATATCTACATTTAAATAAGATCTAAACTGTTTTACATTAAAGCCTGTGGTTCTGTATTCAACAGATAAACACCATTATCGAATAATGAAAACCGTAACAAATCTGGCTTTGCTTGAACCAACTTAAAATTCAAAGTAGATTTGCTCCTTGTCTATTTCTCCTGGCATCGGTACACAGTTATTTTGGCATTCCGGGGCGGGGGAGGGGGGGAGCATTAACCCTTCCGTTGCTCAGTTCCTCCTTAATTCTGTGCGAAGATATTTGTCCCATGTCTCCCCTCTCTGTTGACCTGCTTCGAATTTCCGAGACTCCTTAATCCGCGGAGCTTGGGGGGTGAGCGTGAGAGGCGATTGTTTAACTCGGCAGGCCAGGGAGGTGGGATGGAAATTTTCGGAAATGGGAGGAGAAGGGGATTAAGACGCTAAAAGATTTGTTTCTTGGGGGTCGGTTTGCAGGATTGAGGGAGCTGGAAGCAAAGTATGGGCTGGAGCAGGGAGAAGTGTTTAGGTATATGCAAATTCGAGATTTTGCTAGAAAGGAGATACAGAGATTCCCGGAGGAACCGGCCTCCACATTGCTGGAGGAGGTGCTGACGACAGGGGGACTGGAGAAGGGGGTAGTGTCAGCGGTGTACGGAGCTATTTTGGACGAGGATAAGGCATCACTGGAGGGGATCAAAGCAAAGTGGGAGGAAGAGTTGGGAGAGGTTATAGAGGAGGGGGTCTGGTGTGAAGTGCTCACACCTCGACCCTATCCCCATAACCCCACCTAACCTTTTTGGACACTGAGGGCAATTTAGCATGGCCAATCCACCTAACCTGCACATCTTTGGACTGTGGGAGGAAACCCACGCACACACGGGGAGGACGTGCAGACTCCGCACAGACAGTGACCCAAGCCGGGAATCTAACCTGGGACCCTGGAGCTGTGAAGCAACTGTGCTACTCAAAATTTTGAGTACCCAATTGTTTTCTTTTTTCCAATTAAGAGGCAATTTAGCCTGGCCAATCCACCTAACCTGCACATCTTTGGGTTGTGGGGGTGAAACCCACACAGACACGGGGAGAATGTGCAAACTCCACACGGACAGTGACCCAGGGCCGGGATTCGAACCCGGGTCCTCAGCGTCGCAGTCCCAGTGCTATCCACTGCGCCACATGCCGCCCTAGCTGTGCCTTGGTGATAAAGACAGGCTGGATAAGCTTAGGTTGCTTTCTTTAGACCAGAGAAGGCTGAGAGGGGGACCTGATTGAGGTGTGTAAGATTATGAAGACCATGGAGAGGGTGGATAGAAAGCAGCGGTTCTCCTTAGTTGAAGGGTCAGTTACAAGTGGGCATAATTTTAAGGTGAAAGGCAGGAGGTTCTTGTAGATTAGAGTCATTAGAGTCAATCTCAGGAGGGGAGATTGAAACCCTACCAGATGGGCATTTCTTGATGCGGTCTAATATTGGAGCAATCTTTGACGAGAATTCTAAGGCTGGATCTTTGAAGGTGAAGGCGGGAATCCCTCACGAGAAGGGAGAGAGAGAGAGGGCTGGATTTTCCACAGCCCCACGCCGAAATCGCGTTTGGCACGGGGGCGGAGAATCGACGTTCCCGACCGGATCGCAACCGGCGCTTCTCCGGCGATTCTCCGGGCCACGGAGAATCGCTCATCCGTCAATCACGCCGCGTGGCTGGGGTCCATTGCCAGAGGCCCTCCCGCGATACGCCGATCCTGACCGGCCGAGTTCCTGACGGTGTGGTTCTAGTCACGTATGGCCGGTCGGGACTCAATCCATGGCCTCCCTGGTGGGGAGGGGGAGGGGGGTCCAGCACCGGGGGCCCAGAATTTCAGTCAGATTGGTTGACTGACTCACCGTGTTTCCTAACATTTGGGTGGCTGAGAAATCCATGGACTCTGTCTTGGTTGCATCTGCGATTCATTGTGGGTTCGATCACAGTTTGCCTGTTAATTCACATCTGCCGCAATATTAACCCTGAATGAAGATAAGACGGATATTGTAAATTGGTTCATCTTTCCGACCTTTCACAGTAAAGTTTATTTTTGTTCGTTCAAAGCCCGTGGAATCTTGTGACTTAATTCTCTTCGCAAGTGTCCTGAATCTCAACCTTGGTCTACGTTAAACAAAACATTATTCCTCCTGAACCGGATCCTACCAAAACCTTGGAGGTCTGGTCAAGGATCATAACATCTCTGAAATTTCCTTATAAGCCACTTGGTTCAAGGACAATCGGGACAAATTCTGACTCCGATTAAAGAATAAAGAAAATAAGGTTATTCTCAGTCTGATAGACTAACAGCGACTAATAAAGGTCAAAGAACAGATTGTATAGAAAAGACTGGGTCACCTGGACCTACATTTGCTGGAGTCGAAGAATGAGAGGGGACCTCATGAAAAGGTATAAAATTCTGACAGGCTGGAC